>NC_079220.1:38728320-38970820 GCF_029633865.1 Lampris incognitus | reverse complement strand
GCTTTAATGTCTCCCATAAAGTTGCCATGGATATGTTTACAGTTTGATCTATTTTGAGAAATGAAATAATTCGATTAGTACCCAGGGGGCAAACTGATTTTTGCACGGGTCGGATGCTGTAAAAGGTTGTTCTCCAGAAATCATATCTAGGACCTACATGGATCACAACCTGGGTGGACAACCCGGAAAATAAGGAAGCGTCCAAAGTTGCCCACCGGGCCTATGAACATTAACCAATAGGGGTAGATAGGGTTAAAATTTTAACCAATAGATATCTGCATGAAAATCACAGTGCTGATTACTCACATTGAGACAAACAAAAAATGTATTGGAAGATTTTTCAAAAATGTTTTTACCAGAGTAAATGACGCATATATAATTAAGTATGTGCTAATTTGCATAAATATCACATAGCCGGAGGAAATGGTTTTACAGACATGTTGTAAAGAGTTGTCTAGCAGAAATCATATCTAGGACCTTCAGGGATCACAACCTGGGTGGACAACCTGGAAAACAAGTTGCTGAAATGCTACAGGGAAGGCCCAAACATGCCCCTCCCCTACACGAAAACAGTCATTTAAGCTGGTTGGGTCATATTGCATAATCCTTCAATTTGCCCAGATCGGCCCCCTCAAACTGATCAGCTGTGGATGTGTACACTGATATGGTGAGGTCCCGCGCCTGATTGAGAAGATCATCGGTTATGGTATTGCTAGGGTTCTCACCAAAGTCTTCAAGTGCAGGGATGTCACGACTTATGCTGCTCTTGAACCATACCTTCTTCCCAGTGAAATATGGGTAGCTAGTTGTGTCTCTACCACTCAGACTGTGGATGAATGGCATGGCATGACACTGTGAAGGTCCCAGAGCTACAACCATCTCATGTATAGGCAGGTATGCATTCTGACCTGTTCTAACCCACATCTCTGGTAGATCACTCAAGTGTGTTGCAACATAGTACAGACATGTTGTAATGATATCAGTGTCATTAGCATGTATGACAACTCTTTCAATTCCCTCATTCTGGACAGTGTAGAGTGTGTGGGGGATTATCCTAGTGTCAGCCTCCTGCTGTGTTGATTCCAGAGCAGGAACATCCATCACAGACCCTGCAGAGAGCACCACACTCTTTGTCTCTTCCTTGAATCCACCACCCAGGTAGAGATGAGTAGGGCCAAGATCACTCCCCAGTTGCTCCTCCTCACACTATCTTTCACAGAGAAAGCTCAGCAAGTTTGCTTTGTTACTAGACACAGCAAAAAACTCATGTGGATCTGGAGCTGTGTACTGCTCACTGACTTCATACACTTTGGCTGGTTTGGATCGAGCATATCTCTGTTGTTGCTCAGCTGACTTGATACTGGTTCCACTGTATCTGTCACAACAGAAGTGTATTATTTCAGTACCATGAGGCACATCAGTCAGCAGCAGGTGATTGTATCTGTCAGCGATTGCTCCAAATCGTTCATCTTTGTGAAAAGACCAGTGTCTTATGGCAGACATAGCATCTACAAGTACTGCTGTCTTCAGGATGTTTTGGGGTAGATCAGCATTGATGGTTACTTTGGTCTCCTCTTTCAGGACCTTTACAAGGCTGGACTTGGTGCCAGTTCTCATACTGCCATCTTCCTTGAAGAGGGATGGGGGAAGGTCACCGTACTCGTGGTTGCCTACAAAGTCAACAATGCCGAGTTCTCCACCACTAGCAATGATCTGTGTCATACGCAGAAGGGCAGTAACTTCATTGCTCTTGCCAGTGGTGCAGGTTTTCCCCCCAGACTACTTTGGTTTCATGTGTTGTGTGTGGAAAGTGTTAAGCTTAACAACACTTGTCTTTTTATGATGACTGGTAAGTGACTCAGACAGTGCCTTCAAACCAATTTCTTTTACACTTAACAGGTTGTCTTTGACTATAGCATCTGCACACTCACCAGTAGAAATATTGATCAGAGATGATGTGGCTGTTGTGAATGGGTTGGTCTCTACTGCTGCTGTGACCTTGACTACCATCTCTGCATCCTTGTTGACACGACTCTTGCCAGATTCATGGTGTGGGCTTGAGGTATGGAGGTACAGCATAGATTTGAGCTCTGCAGAAATGGCTGCAGTCAGTGGTTTTGTGTAGATCCACTTCCTCCTGGCAGCAGGGTTGAGGGTAATACCATCCAGACCACTGGCCTCTTTGGCATCTGCGTTGTACGTCTGCTCTAGAATCATGTCAGGAGAGACACCATTGTGGTTTCTATTTACTCTCCTCCCTACAAAAGCACCTGCAATCAAAGCTTCGTGTGCATCTGGAGCTGTCTCTGGCAGTTTCTTCATCTCAGACAAATACAAAGGCAAAGACCGCAAATTAGTGCATACTTAATTATATATGCGTCATTTACTCTGGTAAATAAAACATTTTCATAAAACTTCCAATACATTTTTTGTTTGTCTCAATGTGCGTAATCAACACTGTGATTTTAATGAAGATATCTATTTGTTAAAATTTTAACCCTATCTACCTCAAATGGTTGTGTTCAGGCAGGGTGGGCAACTTTGGACGCTCCCTGTAGCTTTCCTGCAACTTATTATTCGGGTTGTCCACCCAGGTTGTGATCCCTGAAGGTCCTAGATATGATTTCTGGTGAACAACCTTTTACAGCATCCGACCCGCGTTTTCCCCAAAAAATGGGGTTTTGCCCCCTGGGTAGATAGAAATGTAATGAAATCTTTAAAGAAAGTCGAATCAGTTCATCTGAATATGTTTATTGACAGATACGTTTCATTACTCATCTAAGTGACCTCTTCAGTCTAAACTGACTGCAGGTATCCCCGCCCTTATAAACAATACAGTTGCATAACGACTGAAACCAACGATCAGTTTCATATGCAAATATGGGCGTGACCGTTAACGAGTTACAATGGCCATGTGTACTGTTCACAGAGGATTTAAGAATGTTTGCAATCAGAATTGTAAGACAGACGTACTCTTAGCACCCTCCCCTCCCGGTTCAGTTATGGTCGTTCCTGTGGTAACTTCTACCTTTAAAAAGGACCACTCGACAACTTCATGCTCCAGGATCCTTTATATAGGCCGGGCAAAAACAATATGTACATAAAGAGGCCCATGTCGACTTTGTTGTAGGGGTGAAGGAGATTACGATACACACGGAGACGCAACTAAATAGAGAGAATCTTACAACTCGGAAACTGCTGAAAACAGCATCTCCTAACAAACAGCTACCCCTAGCGGGAATATGGCTATATTACCATTTACTGCTACTTTTGGCTGCTCCCGTTAAGGGTCACCACAGTGGATCATCCGTTTCCAACTCTTCCTGTCCTCTGCATCTTCCTGTCACACCAGCATGTCCTCTCTCACCACATCCATAAACCTCCTCATTGGCCTTCCTCTTTTCCTCTACCCAGGCAGCTCCATATTCAGCACCTTCTCCCAGTGTACCCTGCATATCTCTTCCATACATGTATATAACCATTATTCTAACTTAATACTACTACTACTACTACTTTTGGTTGCTCCCATTAGGGGTCGCCGCAGCGGATCATCCGTTTCCATTTCTTCCTGTCTTCTGCATCTTCCTCTGTCACACCAGCCACTTGCATGTCTTCCCTCACCACATCCATAAACCTCCTCTTTGGCCTTTCTCTTTCCCGCTTCCCTGGCAGCTCCATATTCTGTCAGTACTGAACCACAGGCTTTGACTCAAAACGCAGACGCAGATCAGAGGGGAAGGTAGTGGCCTGAAGTTCAAAATGCAAATCACACTGGGTTAGAAAAGCTCTGCAGTCACCTGTGTCTCTGGAGAAACGCTCTGGTCTGGAAAGGTGGAGAGGCAGGGATGGAGTGGCGGGCGCTGGAGAAGCAGTATCAGACCGAGAACCAGGAGGTGCCGCCAGTGTCGATTCGCCAGAGCCCAGTGGGTTCTGCATCTTCCGCATTTGGTCAAAGAGATGGTTGAATTGGGTTCCGAAAGCTGCCACGAGGGACTCCTGACGGTCTGTCAGCTCCTTCACTTCTTGGCGAAGAAGACTGATCTGTTCATCTTGACTCTGGATTGTGTGAACCTGTGCCTGGAGAACAGAGCATAGTGTATCTGAGTTAGCTGAGTCCATGTTATGGCCAGTTCATACTGTCAGTACTGAACCACAGGCTTGGACTCAAAATGCAGACTCATTTCACAAAAATCAGTCCTTTTAATAAAAATGAGGTCGGTACACAGATGATCAGATAGGAAGGCAACAGTGTCCAAATCGGCAGGCGAAAGGCGAGGTCAAAAAAGACAAAACAGGTCAGGAAACTATAGGGCTCAAGAAACTTACAGAGGGGGAAAAATGCTGGAACACTGTCACAAGGAACAAGACGAACTGACAAAGAAGGAAGGGAACTGTTACGGCTCGCCCACCCTGCGCCGTGGCCCGCCCACCCCGCGCCGGCAGCCAATCAGCTCGTCAGGGCCGGGCTTAGCCGTCAGGGCTGGGCTTAAGTTAGGTGGCCTCCCACGTGCCCGTTGTCAGTTCATGTTGTAACCTCCCCGCAGTAGCAGCTCCTCTTCTCTCATGGTCCTTTTCTCTCCGAACTCACCCCAGCCCTTGGTTTATGTTTTCCCTTGCGAAGTTTTCTCCGTGGAAGTATCCTGCCGTGTTCCCGTTTTGGATTACCCGCGAGTTTTTCCCCTTGGACTTTCCGTTTTTTCTTGTCGCTCATTGCCTTCCCGTGTTTGACTATTTGTACACGTAAGGAATAAAGTACGCCAGTTTTCGGCTAACCCCATCTGTCTGGTGTCGTGCGCTTGGGGTCTTCGACAAACCCTAACAGTACGAACTGACCTTGATGACCCCAGCCGACACAGAGAGCATACCGGCCAGTCTGCTTCGAGCGGCTCTCATCGGACAGATCCAACTGACTAACTCCCACACCAGCAGCTAGAGGCGGCCTCCGCCGTGGTGAAAGATCTTCAGACTCGGGTCCAGCCCCTCCAGGCCTGTGTGGGTAACCTAACGAGCCAGCAGGCAGCGTTGGCGAGCCAACAAGCAGAGATCCTGCGGCAGTTGCAAACCATCACGGCGGCTCTCACCATCCAGCCGCCGGGCCAGCCTGCCCCTGGAGTCGTGGGTAACCCGCCCCCTGGGCCCGCTGCCCCAGTTAACCCTGTGGGGCTCAACCCAGTTACCCGGGAGCCCTGCCTCTCCAGCCCACGACCATTTGATGGCGACTTTGAGACCTGTGCCACATTCATCATGCAGTGTGAGCTGGTCTTCCTGCACCAACCCAGCATGTTCACGTCTGATGCTGCCCATGTCGCTTACGTGACCAACCTGCTCACATGCCGAGCAGCTCAGTGGGCCACTGCTTCCTGGTCCATGAAGGCCAGTTTCTGCCTCACCTATGAGGCCTTTGAGGCGGAACTACGGAAGGTTTTCCACCATCCAGTCGGTGGCCAGGACCCTGGTGTTCGGCTGAGCAGTATCCAGCAGGGCAGTGGCAGTGTCACAGACTACTCGGTGGAGTTCAGGCTGGCCGCAGCTGAGAGCGGCTGGAATGACCAGTCACTTCGGGTCACCTTCCGGAGGGGTCTCAGCGAGGCTGTCAAGGACCAGCTAGCCACCCGGGAGGAGCCCACCTCCCTCGAGGACCTGATCAAGCTCGCCATCCGCATCGACGGACGCCTCCAGGAGAGGAGGCGCGAGCGGGCCCTGCGTGGATCCCCGTCCATTCCCCAGTTGTCCAGCATTCCTAACAGGACCCCTACTCCTGCTCACCCCACTTTCCCTGTGGCCGTTTCTCCCCCCGCGCCCCAGACCACGACGGGGGAGGAACCTATGCAGCTGGGGCACACGCGCCTTAGTCCGGCCGAACTGGGGGCCTGGTTCAAGGCGGGTCAATGCCTCTACTGTGGCCAGAAGGGACATCTGATCAGCGGCTGCCCCACTCGGCCAAAAGACTAGGCTAACTGGGGCCCCGGGAGATCCTAGTGAGCCGCCTTTCCTGTTCCCGCCATCCTGCCCCAGAGAACCATCTAGTTAGCGTTACCCTGGCCTGGGCTGACCAGCGGCTCATGGTGGGTGCACTCCTCGACTCGGGGGCTGATGAGTGTTTCCTGGACTCAGAGTTTGCTGCCCAGGCTAACATCCCCCGCTAGAGACGCTGGAGAAGCCCATGGAGGCCTTCGCGCTGGATGAGCGCTGCCTGGCCAGCGTCACCCAACGCACCTACCCTGTCTCTCTCACCATAGCAGGTAACCATGTGGAGAGACTTCGGTTCTACATCATCCAGTCCCCGTTAGTCCCTGTGATCCTAGGGCGCCCCTGGTTCGTGCAGCATGAGCCACACATCGCCTAGGCCTCCGGTACCATCATGGAGTGGAGCTCCTCCTGTCATGTCCAATGTCTCCAGGCTGCTCCCGGCCCATCCCCCCGACGTGCCCCTAGTGCCCCGCCTCCCGACCTCTCCTCTGTTCCCCCTGAGTACCATGAGTTAGGTGAGGTTTTCAGCAAGACCCAGGCCCAATCTCTTCCTCCTCATCGGCCTTATGACTGTGCTATTGACCTCCACTCTGGGGCACCCCTTCCCAGCAGTCGTCTGTACAGTCTGACCATCCCCGAGAAGGCTGTGATGGACGAGTGCATCTCCGAGTCCTTGGCAGCGGGGCTCATTCGGCCCTCATCCTCCCAGGTGACAGCTGGATTCTTTTTCGTGAAGAAGAAGGACAGGGGCCTCCGACCCTGCATTGACAATCGCCAACTCAATGAGATAACCATCAAGAACAAGTATCCCCTTCCTCTCATGAGTTCCACCCTTGAGTCCCTCACCCAGGCTACAGTATTCACTAAGCTGGACCTCCGGTGTGCCTATCATCTGGTCCGGATCCGGAAGGGGGATGAGTGGAAGACAGCCTTTAAGACACCCCGGGGTCATTATGAGTACCTGGTCATGCCGTTCGGCCTCACCAACGCCCCGGCGGTATTCCAGGCTCTCATGAATGACATTCTCCGCGAAATGCTCGACGAGTTTGTGGTGGTCTACCTCAATGACATCCTCATCTTCCCCAGGACCCTCGAGGAACATGTCCAGCATGTCTGCCGGGTACTAAAATGTCTCCTCCGGAACCGGCTCTTCGTTAAGGCAGAGAAGTGCCGGTTCCATTCCCCTTCCGTTGACTACCTGGGCTTCGTCGTTGAGAGGGGACAGACCCGGGCCAACCCCCGCAAGATCCAGGCTGTGGTGGACTGGCCCGATCCCACATCATGGAAGGAATTACAGAGCTTCCTCGGGTTTGCGAACTTCTATCGGAGGTTCATCCGGAACTACAGCCGCGTGGCAGAACCTCTCACCAGGCTGACCTCCCCCTCCCAGCCGTTCATCTGGTCCCTGGCTGCCCGCTCTGCGTTCCAGTCCCTCAAGGAGAGGTTCACCAGCGCCCCGGTCCTGCTCCGCCCTGACCCAAAGCGGCAGTTCATCGTAGAGGTGGACGCTTCGGACACCGGGTTGGGGGCTGTCCTCTCCCAGCGGTCAGCGTCTGACCAGAAGGTCCACCCATGCGCCTTCTTCTCTCGCCGGTTCCTCCCTGCCGAGGAGATCTATGATGTCAGGAACCGGGAGCTGCTGGCAATGGTGGCTGCTCTGGAGGAGTGGCGCCATGGGCTGGAAGGGGGCGGAACAGCCGTTCACCATCTGGACTGATCATAAGAACTTGACGTTCATCCGGGCAACCAAGCGCCTCAGTGGTCAGCAGGCACGGTGGGCCAGCTTCCTCAGTCGGTTTGACTTCACGCTGACTTATCGCCCCGGGTGCTGCAACACGAAGGCAGACTCCCTGTCCCGACAACACCCGAGGAGGGAGCCAGCTACAGAGGAGCCAACTCCCATCCTTCCTGAGGCCAGGGTGGTTGGCGTGGTTACCTGGGGCATCGAGACCGTGGTCAGGCAGGCGTTGCGCTCCCATCCCGCGCCGAGCCATGTCCCTCCACGCTGCCTATTCGTCCCAGACCTAGTCCGGCCCCGGGTCCTCCAGTGGGGCCATGCCAGTCAGTTTGCTTGCCACCTGGGTGTCCACCACACCTTCACCTTTCTGGCTCGGCGTTTCTGGTGGCCCACCATGAGGATCGACATCAGGGACTTCGTAAGGGCCTGCTCCATCTGTGCTCGCAGCAAGGCCTCTCACCAGGCACCCGTGGGTCTGCTGCAGCCCTTCCCAACTCCAAGTTGAACCTGGTCCCATGTGGCGTTGGATTTTGTCTCCGGACTGCCTCCCTCCCAGGGTAACACTGTGATCCTGACAGTGGTGGACCGTTTCAGTAAGGGAGTGCACCTGGTGGCCCTCCCCAGACTCCCATCGGCTTCTGAGACGGCGGACCTCCTGACGAGCCACTTCTTCCATCTCCACGGCCTTCCCCTGGACGTCGTCTCGGACCGAGGGCCCCAGTTCGTCTCCCAGGTAAGGCGGGCCTTTTGTAAGGTGTTGGGTGCCTCTGTTAGTCTCTCCTCTGGCTATCACCCACAGACTAATGGACAGACGGAGAGGATGAACCAGAGCGTGGAGTCTGCCCTCCGGTGCGTGGCCGCCAAGAAGCCCAGCTCCTGGAGCCGGTTCCTCCCCTGGGTCGAGTGTGCCATCAACTCCCTGGTCAGCTCTGCCACCGGCCTCTCACCTTTTGAGGTGTCCCTGGGCTACCAGCCGCCTCTTTTTGCTGCGCAGGAGTCGGAAGTGGCAGTTCCCTCCGTGCAGGCCCATCTGAACCGGTGTCGTCGCATCTGGGAGGTGACCAGAGCTGCTCTGCTCCGGGCAGCTGAGCACGACAGTCGGGGAGCCAACCAACGCCAGTCCCCGGCGCCTACGTACCAACCAGGCCAAAGGGTGTGGCTATCCTCGAGGGATCTCCCGCTTCAGTCCACCGCGAAGAAGCTGAACCCCCGGTTTGTCGGGCCCTTTGAGATCAGGAAGGTTCTCAGCCCCGCGGTGGTGAGTCTGAACCGGCTTCCTTGAAGACCCACCCCATGTTTCATGTGTCACGGGTTAAGCCTGTCTCCCACAGTCCTCTGATGCCTCCGGCCCTGGCTCTGCCTCCCCCTGAGATCGTGGATGGGCACCCCCAGTGGAAGGTCCGCCGGCTGCTGGACGTCCGGCGCCGAGGACGGGGGTTCCAGTATTTGGTGGACTGGGAAGGCTACAGCCTGTAGCTGGGTCTCCCGCCAACTCATCCTGGACACTCCAATCCATCAAGTCCGCTCCAATTACCACTCTTTCCTCCTTGGGTACCGTCTCCACCACGTCATCCAACTTACTCTAGAATTCTTCTTTCTCTTCCATCTCACACCCAACTTGCGGGGCATATGCGCTGAAAACATTCAGTAATACACCTTCGATTTCCAGCTTCATACTCATCACTCTGTCTGACACTCTCTTCACCTCCAGCACACTCTTGACATACTCTTCCTTCAGAATTACACCTACCCCATTTCTCCTCCTATTCGCACCAATGATAGAAGAGTTTGAACCCACCTCCGATACTCCTGGCCTTACTCCCCTTCCACCTGGTCTGTTGCACACACAGTATGCCTACCTTTCTTCTTTCCATCATATCATAGTGCCAACATTCAAAGTTGTGACTCTCACCTCCACACTCCTACTCTTCCTCCTCTCTCACTGCCTCTGGACATACCTTCCCCCTCTCCTTCTCCTTCGCCCAACAGTAGCATAGTTTCCACCAGCACCCTGCTGGTTAACAGTACGTACCGGTGGCGGTCGTTGGTAACCCGGGCCTTAACCGATCCAGTATGGAAATCTTATTCATAATCCGCATATTTGATTTGGCAAAGGTTTTTTCGCCGGATGCCCTTCCTGACGCAACCCTCCCCATTTATCCGGGCTTGGGACCAGCACTAAGAATGCACTGGCTTGTGCATCCTCAGTGGCTCTGTAAATATTTCTGTTATGGTAGGCCAAATGACTAATAAAAAAAAGTAGGCTATTGGTAAAAGGAATGCTATGTGTAATTTTCTTAAAATTAATCTAAATTTGCTTTAAAAATAATAAGCAGAAATACTTGAAAGAATTGTGCAATTTAATAAGACAGGCTATAAAAACACAAACAGCTAACCTACGAAAATGCATAAAATAGACCTAATGTTTGCTTTTTTTTATAATTTATTTCTGATTTTTCCCTTTTTTTCTCCCAATTTAGTGGCCAATCGATCCCTATTTTAATTCAAACACCCACCCTCGTACTGCGTGCGTTCGCGAACTGCATCTCTCCGGCCGGCAGTCTCGAAGGAGACCGCCTCTCCACTTTCGTGACAAGGCGACTCCAGGCCGAACCACTGTTTTTTTTTTCCCGACACACCCAGAGACGCATTCACGTGACGAACACAAACCGACTCCGCCCCCCTCCCGAAGACAGCGTTGCCAATGATTGCTGCTTCATCGAGTCCGGCCAATGCTTTTTTTGTTAATAAAAATATATGAAGACCGATATTTCCCAGATGCACTCAAGCCACGGCTACATGTTCTGCTTTCGGGTATTCTGGCCGCCCGTTAAGGCCCTGGCCAGGAATAGCAGTATGATGAGAACAGTTCGGAGGTGAGTGGCTCTGAGCCTCCAGAGAAAGTACCACGAGCTGGCTCTTTGCAGACTATGTATGCTGAATTACTGGATGAAGATGTGGAACATGGCAGTGACACCAGCAACCAAACCGCACCGCAGATGAACCTCTACTTGCCTCTTATCCCACGAAGCGGACAGCTGCATACTTTCAGGCAGGACAATAAAAGCCGCTTCCCAGCACTCGCAGAAGCAGCATGAGCTTACCTCTGCACGCCATGCACAAGTGTAGATAGCGACTGACTTTTCAGCACAGCGGCGAGTGTTGTAGATGGGAAGAGGAACAGGCTGACTTCCAAGAATGCGGAGATGCTTATATTTATAAGGAAAAATTTGGCGTCATGCTTAAGAAGTAAGCTAAGCTAAAGAATGGTAGCCATGGCAGGTTGTAAAAACTTGTAAATGTTGAGGAATGCCTTATACAGTATGTAGCCGGGTGGTAAATCTGTTAAATATGTTAAATGATTTTCCACTTAAATTTAGTATAGTTTAACTGTTAATATATGTAATTGTTACACTGTCAAGCCATGTAAAATGTCATTTGATGTATTTAAATTGTGAGGCAGATTGTGAGTGTATTTTTATAGTTTTGGTTGTCATTGCATGTTTTGACCAGTAAGTGGCAGTGGCGGACTTTTATTGTAACTCCGTGCAAGTTATCCAAGTGCATCTTGGGTATTCTTTCTTTTTTTCTTGTGTGGAGCGCCTGAAGATTGCGGTGTGACGAGGCTCTGACTCCGTAGTAAGTAAGGGTAAATATCTTGTGAAATATACCTGTAACATTATTCCAAACAATATTGTATGTCGGTAATTTGACAAGATGGTTTGATTTAGACGCTACTGGAGTTGATGTTCGGTGATTTTGGGCGCGAGCCGTCGACCGCTGTTCGCCATTGCAGGCATGACAAGGTAATGTTGGCGTGAATAAAGCCACACCATGCCATTGTATTTGGGATGTAAAGGTTTTATATGCATTTTAATTCTGTTTAAAGGTAACTGACAGAGTGAGAAGTTGCGCGATCTTCAGGAAGTTCCACATGTCTTTGTTAAACCCTGTTTAGCGTACATAGTCCACTGCCGTATTTTGCACCGTATTTTGTATTTATTATTTCCCTTTTTAAAATCTTTTCTGTTAAACTTGCCACATCTGTGAACATTTATGAGCTGTTTGCTCGAAAGACACAGGAATGTATGCACTCAGTAAAACGATCTGCATTCGAAGGTTCAAACAATAAAATTAAAGCTACAAGAACCCCGGAAGTAATTGTGTCCTGTGTGGTATCTAATTCCACGGGCTACATAATTTTGGTACCAGGAGTGGGGTGTAGCTAAAACATTTTTTTTAAAATTGGCAACAGAGTGGCTTATTTTTACTTAAAAAAAAAAATACGGCAGTGGTGAAGATTGCTGGTGACGTCCGTTGGTGTTGAGTCTGAAGCCATCCTGCTGTGGAGGTGGTGACCAGCGAGAGACGACGTGAGGGCATCTAAGAGGTTCTGGTGCTTCCTGTTTCACACGACTCAGCCGTACCAGCGCAGAGGACTCCAGCGCTAACTTCAGCTACAAAGACCAAGATCCAGCAAGGCTCCAAGTTAAAGACTGTCCTTGTAGTATCCTTGAACCAGGTTTTGAACTAAATATCCTCATTTATACTGGACTGAGTAAAGATTAATATATCATTATGTCTGGTGATTCTGGTGATGAAGGGAGTTCACGTAATGATAATGGCCACACCTCAGGTGGCATAATGGGTATAGGTGAAGGTGCTACAAAAGAAATGCAGACCACCATGCAAGAGCTTGCCAGACTGCGAGATGAGCTCACCAGGTTAAATGGTGAAGCAAGGGCTCAGAGAGCAAGTGATAACAGTGCACCCACACGTTCATACATCTACGTTCCAAGAGAACGCCAGATCCAAGCATTTAGTGGGGAGTGTGGTACAGACAGGAGATCTGTCGAAGAGTTTATTGAAGAGGTTGAAAGGGTTTTAAGATACAGAGAGCAAACAACAGAGGAACAATGTGACTATATACTATCTCTATTGCATGGCCCTGCATTGGAAGAGGTGCGACTATGCATGAGGGGTCAGTCAGTGGGGCCCAGTGATTTATACTCTTACCTGAGCAATGCATTTGGGGAAAAGCGCAGTTCCACACAGCTTTTGCAGACCTTTTACAACCGTAACCAAACTGATGGAGAAGACCTCCGTGACTACTCCCATGCACTATCCCAGATTTTGAGCTCTGTAGTGAAACAGTCCACAGATGTAATACCTAATGAGAAAACTGTGCTCAGAGACCGGTTTATTGAGGGTTTAAGAGAAGCAGCACTCAGGCGTGAACTCAGGAAAATGGTTAGGGACAAACCAGAGAGCAGTCTTCTAGATGTGAGGAACGAGGCCCTCCTGTGGGAGATGGAGGACAGCAGGTCTCATCGTCCCAGGGTCATAAAGAGCAACCAAGTTACATTAGAGGTTCCGGAAACCCAGTGCTCTATTATTAAAACAAACAATGACCAAGGTATTGCATTAAATGATGTTCGGAGAGCAGTAGCCCATCAAGAAAAACAGCTAGCAGAGTTAGGCAAAACACTCGCTGATCTAGCCTTTGCTGTAGGTAAACTGAGTAAGCGCAGCACTCAACAGACATTCCTAGAGCCCAAGCCACGACCTAGACCCCAGCCAAAGTTCACACCAGATGGTCAGCCTATCTGTTTCAAGTGTAGAGGCATAGGTCACATTGCAAGAAAATGCTCACAGGCCAGAGGGGGTCAAGGGGACGCAACACCTAGTTCTTATGTAGTGCAGGAAAACTCGCACCCTCAGTTGTCATGAGCCACACAACTCGAGGGGAGGAAGCTGGCTCACCAAAAGAGACTCCAGACAGAAGCAGGATCTTAGAGCGTGCAGTCGGAGAATGTAAAACTGTTGAGGTGAAACTACGAGGTGTTACAGTGTCCTGCTTACTTGACACTGGTAGCCAGGTCAGTACAATTTCTGAGAGTTTTTTCAGGGAACACCTGTCAGTGAAAGGTGAAGACATTCACCCGGCATTTGAGTGGTTAAAGATCACTGCAGCTAATGGATTAGACATACCCTATATGGGCTATGTGGAGCTTGATGTAGAAGCCATGGGTCTGACTATCCCAGAGCGAGGTTTTCTGATAGTTAAAGATTCTGAACACTCTTCCTCTGTTCCAGGTCTAATAGGGATGAACATTGTCAAAAAATGCAGAGAGCTAGTACACACTGAGTTTGACACCACACTGCAGGAGAGGTTTGACTCAAACTGGAGAGAGGCTTTTAATCATCTTCATGCAGTACATGCAACAGACAGACTCTCTTTCGCTAGGGTAGCTGGTAAGGATGTAGTCCATGTACCTGCTTCATCTGCTGCTACAGTTATGGCCAGGGGACTCAGGACCGTGAGTGAGGATGGTTCTTTTTTGTTGCTGGAGTCTGTGGGTGTCCCCGTTCCTGGAGGTTTGGTTGTTGTGCCTACTTTGGTTTCATCGGGCAATCACATTTTTCCAGTCCGAGTCATGAACATGTCTGATGAAGATATCTGGCTAGGGCCACGGACTAGGCTAGGGGTTTTGACTCAGGTAGACTGTGTGAAAAGTGATGAGCTTTGTGAGGTACAGTTCCAGAGAATCTCAGCGGACACTGAACAAGTGAGTATCAGTGAACACCCCGAAACACCGACAGATGTGCAGGAAATTCTCGGCAAGCTCAATTTTTGTGGTAGCCCAGAACAGCAAGCACAGCTGACTTTGTTACTGGAGAAGTACTCTTTTGTGTTTGCAACAGAAGATGAAGATCTAGGCCACACTGACAAAGTACAACATGAGATCCATCTGACAGATGACATACCTGTAACACAGCCATACAGACGAATCCCACCCACACAGTACAGTGAAGTCAGGGAACATATTGGCAAGCTGCTTAAAAAAGGGGTCATTCAAGAAAGCTCTAGTGCTTATGCTTCGCCCATAGTACTAGTGAGAAAGGCAGATGGTAGTCTGAGGCTATGTGTTGATTACAGGAAACTCAACTCAAAGACAAGACGTGATGCATTCCCGCTCCCGAGAATTGATGAGAGTTTTGATGCGCTGAGAGGGGCAAAGTTCTTTTCGACCATAGATCTGGCGAGCGGATACCACCAGGTAGCTATGCATGAGAGGGATCGGACTAAGACTGCATTTACTACACCGTTTGGTCTGTATGAGTACGTGAGAATGCCTTTTGGTGTTTGTAACGGTCCAGCTACATTTCAGAGACTTATGCAAGTTACTATGAATGATCTCATTTTTCAGATACTCCTGGTCTACCTAGATGACATCTTGGTTTTTTCAGAGACATTTGAGCAGCATTTGGAGAGACTTGAGACTGTGTTTAAGAGACTGGCAGAGACGGGCCTTAAGGTGAAGTTGCAGAAGTGTGCTTTTCTACAACAGTCAGTAAAGTTTTTGGGTCATCAGGTGTCAGCAGAAGGTATAGGAACTGACCCCTCCAAGGTCTCTGCTGTTAAGAACTGGAAGGTCCCAACCACTGCCAAAGAGCTGCAGTCGTTCTTGGGTTTCTGTAGTTACTACAGGAGATTCATTCGAGGCTTCTCACAGATTGCCGGGCCACTGCATGACCTAGTCAACAAATGTTCAGGTGTGAAAAAAACAGGGAAAGTAGGTCACCAGTCTTGTAATATGTGGACACCAGAGTGTGACTCTTCCTTTGAGCAGTTAAAGGAAAAACTTACCTCTGCTCCCATTTTGGGTTTTGCCGATTTCACACAACCATTTGTAGTTGAGACAGATGCTAGTCAGCATGGATTAGGCGCTGTATTGTGTCAGCAGCAAGGTGACACCAGACGTGTCCTAGCATATGCTAGCCGCAGACTACGCCAGGCTGAGAAGAATGACCGAAATTATAGTAGCATGAAGTTGGAGTTGCTTGCCTTAAAATGGGCAGTTGCTGAAAAATTCAGGGGTTACTTGCTTGGTTCAAAGTTTGTTGTCCTGACTGATAACAATCCCCTCTGCCACCTCAAGACAGCCAAGTTAGGTGCTATAGAGCAGAGGTGGGTAGCGCAACTGTCTGTTTTTGATTTCGAGGTTAAGTACCGTCCTGGTTGCAGTAATGCCGCCGCAGATGCTCTCTCTAGGCAGGAGTTTGCAGGGGAGCCTGAAACAGACCCTGACTCGGATTTTGACGACTGTATCACTGTGTGTAACCTGATTGAGCGAGGAACAGTTCTGGATCCTGGTCTTGTCTCTAGAGGTCTGGAGTGTTACAAAGTGAGACAGATCCGTGCTGGGGAGTCGAGGTCTGGTGAGACAGGTACTAAACAGGGCAACACCCCCACACTGCCAGGTTATACCAGAGAGGAGCTGGTAGGTTTTCAGGCCGGTGACCCCACCCTAAAAGAGTTTAGGGCATTTTGGGATCGGGGGAGGAGGCCATGTCCCAGAGAGAGAGCAGCCCTGTCTAGTCAAGTGAAAAGATTGTTGAAACAATGGAGATGCATACAACAACGAGAAGGGTTGTTGTACAGGGTTATCACAGACCCACGTCATGGAGAAGTGTGGCAGTTACTTGTGCCTAGTTGTTTGAGGGACCAAGTTCTAGAAAATGTACATAACAACATGGGACATCAGGGCATAGAGCGCACTGTAAACTTGCTAAGAGGGAGGTGTTTTTGGGTAGGGCTATGCGAGGATGTTGAAAGCTGGGTTAAAAACTGCGAGCGGTGCATTTTGACCAAGATGCCTCAGCCAAAAATCCATGCTCCAGTTCAGGCATTCCTGGCCTCCCGACCTCTAGAAGTGGTGGCTGTTGATTTTACAGTGTTGGAGGCAGCTTCAGATGGCCGTGAAAATGTCCTTGTTGTGACCGATGTGTTTACAAAGTTCACACAAGCGTATGCTACCAAAGACCAGAAGGCTGACACTACAGCTAAAGTTTTGCTCAGGGAGTGGTTCATGAAATATGGGGTCCCAGAGAGACTGCACTCAGACCAAGGTCGAAATTTCGAGAGTGAAATTATAGCAGAGCTGTGCAAACTCTATGGGGTTAAAAAGACACGGACAACTCCCTACAGGCCACAGGGAAACGGTCAGTGTGAAAGATACAATCGCACACTCCATGACTTGTTAAGGACACTCCCACCAGAGAAAAAAAGCGTTGGCCAGAGCATCTGTCTGAAGTAGTATATGCCTATAATGTCACTCCTCATTCCACCACAGGGTACTCGCCTTATTATTTGCTTTTCGGGGTACAGCCACATCTCCCAGTAGATGCTTTATTAGGGCGTGAGTGTGTGTCAGACAGGAAACAGGATTGGTTGTCTGTTCATCAGGAGAGACTCCGACAGGCACATGAGAGAGCCAGAGAGTACTCAGAGCAGAAGGCAGCTGAGAGGATCTCACTGCAAAATGAGAAGGTGTATTGTCCTCCTGTGGACATTGGTCAGTTGGTTTTCCTACGTCACAGACCCCCAGGTAGACATAAGATTCAGGACACATGGACCTCAACAGTCTACAAGGTAGTTGACATCCAGGGTACCACACACACTGTTGAACCTTTTGAGGGAGGTCCCATTAAAAGAGTTCATAGGTCAGAGTTGCGACCTTGTGCGAAACCAGTTCCCAAACCAAGAACTAGAACTAGGTTACAGACCACTACACAGCCTGTAGCTGAGGATGAGCCTGAGTCACCTGAGGCTGATTTTGTTATTGTTGAGGAAGTCATCCCTCGCCGGCTTGTGCAAGTACCTAACCTGCCTCTTGCAGCAGAAAGTGTTAGTTTACCTGTGACAGCACCCACAGATGAGAGTGACGGTGAAGGACCTGAGGAAGGTTATTCAGATATGAGAAATTGTGGCACAGAAACAGAATGTGTTAATGATGTGCATCCAAACGTTAGCGACAGTGACTTGCCCATTATTGAAAACAGGGACAGGCCCGCACTAACAGAGGATGCTGGTGGAGCAGGACGTAGAACCTATGCACCTAAACCTGCCATTAGGAAAAGCAAGCGGGAAATGGCTGGATCTCATTCAAACCCATTTCATCTGCCAAAGTCAGCCTGTAATGCAGTCTCAGTCAGCACAGACATGGTCTCTACGGTTTTGACAAGCTTGGGTGCTGCTCTCTTTGAAAAGGCCTTGCAGGGAGTATTTGAGTCAGTTCATGTTTCGTAGTCACCGAGGACGTTGACTATATTTGCAGGGGAGTATGTAGCCGGGTGGTAAATCTGTTAAATATGTTAAATGATTTTCCACTTAAATTTAGTATAGTTTAACTGTTAATATATGTAATTGTTACACTGTCAAGCCATGTAAAATGTCATTTGATGTATTTAAATTGTGAGGCAGATTGTGAGTGTATTTTTATAGTTTTGGTTGTCATTGCATGTTTTGACCAGTAAGTGGCAGTGGCGGACTTTTATTGTAACTCCGTGCAAGTTATCCAAGTGCATCTTGGGTATTCTTTCTTTTTTTCTTGTGTGGAGCGCCTGAAGATTGCGGTGTGACGAGGCTCTGACTCCGTAGTAAGTAAGGGTAAATATCTTGTGAAATATACCTGTAACATTATTCCAAACAATATTGTATGTCGGTAATTTGACAAGATGGTTTGATTTAGACGCTACTGGAGTTGATGTTCGGTGATTTTGGGCGCGAGCCGTCGACCGCTGTTCGCCATTGCAGGCATGACAAGGTAATGTTGGCGTGAATAAAGCCACACCATGCCATTGTATTTGGGATGTAAAGGTTTTATATGCATTTTAATTCTGTTTAAAGGTAACTGACAGAGTGAGAAGTTGCGCGATCTTCAGGAAGTTCCACATGTCTTTGTTAAACCCTGTTTAGCGTACATAGTCCACTGCCGTATTTTGCACCGTATTTTGTATTTATTATTTCCCTTTTTAAAATCTTTTCTGTTAAACTTGCCACATCTGTGAACATTTATGAGCTGTTTGCTCGAAAGACACAGGAATGTATGCACTCAGTAAAACGATCTGCATTCGAAGGTTCAAACAATAAAATTAAAGCTACAAGAACCCCGGAAGTAATTGTGTCCTGTGTGGTATCTAATTCCACGGGCTACAAGTATTTGGCTATAGCTGTTCTTTGTTGCCGTTTTATATTGTCTAACTTTGTAGTAGGCCTACATTTAGAAAGGCCCTGTATTTTGTTCCATCTATTGGAATTGATTTTATTGCCTTATTTAGGCTATAATGCTTTCTTATGCTTTGAAACATTGTGCATAGTGTTGAGCACATTTAGCTTTTATTCCATAGGAAGGCTAAACTATTTGCTAAACTACTCTTTAGCTGAGCGTAGGCTATTAGTATATTGGTTTCAGTTTCTTCATAATCTACATGACCTAATAAGAGAATGGAATATCAGAATCAATATCAGAATATTTTGCATATGTTGCCTTCCAATAAACAGTTGTCAATTTATGATACTTTCAATCCATCTATTATCCAACCACTTAAACTGCTGTCAGGGTCGCGGGGATGCTGGAGCCTATCCTAGCAGTCTTTGGGTGGCAGGCTGACTGCTGAGGTTTCTCAGCTCTTAATTATGTTTCTGCAATGCTGTTTAGACTAGTTACTTTTATTGCTATAAATAGTAATTTAATAAATAAGTAAAGCTACACAATAAATAGAACACTTCAAATGGAAGATCCCCATTCCCCCAACCCCCCCCCCCCCCCAGCCTGTGATCGACGATCGGCGAATCTTAGCATCAGCCGACTCTGATTCCGGTGGTCGGTGATCGGCCTCAAAAACCCTGATCGGAGCAAACCTAAATAATATCATAAAATGTTTTGCACAATCCAATGAAATTCTGAAGGATCAATTCATATCCCTCCCTACATTTTCCCCCACCCTAATATGTTTTACTTGAAAATATGTCACATTATGGAAGCAAGATATGCTCTGAATGCCATTTCATATTGTCTTTATTTTATTTTTTTCATTTATTTATTTTTTGGTTATTACATTTTTTGACCTTGCAAATGCCTTGCTTTCCAGGGACCTTCATCACTGAGTGGACAGAAGGGGCCACAGCGTGTGAGGCCTTCCTGAAAGGGGAAGAATCTTACCGGATTGTGGCTGATAAACTGGTCCAGATCAGCCACTGTTACTGCTTTGATGGCTGGCTTATTAACATTGAAAATACCCTCAGCGTGAGTTGTATTTGTCCTCAGTACCTATGTTTTGATTTAGGTAAATACTTGTTTTTGTTGAAATAAGAATTGCATAATCTTAATTTTTCCTTAAATATCTTTATAAATGAAGAGTTAATTAACAATCGCATGGCATATTGGGTTATATAATAACATAATAGTTTTACAAAGAAAGATTATTAATTACAGTAATGTTTCCTCCGCTCTTTTAAAACCAAACTCCTGAAGAATCAAATGCAAACAATGCAAATTTTTAATACTTTATTTTGCTGGCGTATTCAAGAGTATTCCACTATTACCCAAGTCATGAATGCTTTTGTACTTACATTTTGTGGATACTGTTAGCAAGTTTTCTGGGACCATATTGTGACACATAGCACTTTACATCTTGTTCATAGCCAAATGAGGAAGAATAAGGCAGGTAGTATCAGCTTTAAAGAAGAACCAAATTGTTGTAGCTAAGAAGCATAGATCAAGCTTCTGAAAGGCCTTTTTCAACAGATATTACAACATCCAAAATATAAACTCAGATTCAATTATGTTTTTCTTTCCTTTTTTTTCTTTTCTTTTTTTTTTTTGGTGTTGGGGAAGGTGCTGACACAACAACTGTTATATTTTGAATGGATCTCTGGCATTAGGAGTGGTTAAAGTGTCAGTAAGTTAAACAAAAACACCAGCCTTCAGGATAAGCTCTAGCTAAAGTAAAACATATAGTCTTTGACAGCAAAAAAAAAATTAGGATTCATTGATCATGAAAATATCAGAAAATATTGTGTATTTTGTGTTTATGATCAACTCTGATCAACACTGACAGATAAGAGAAGTTATGTGACGTAACAAGATCTACTGCAAATTGGATTCTGCCATTACTCAATAATGAATGAAGACCTTAACTAGCTTCAGAAATGAACTCATGGTGAAATTATACTCCAGTTTTTGCAAAATGAAGGTATTATGGTCATCGTTGTTAGCCTTTGTTCTTTAATCATTAGTATGTAGACCTACTATGGCATTAAAATCTTAACTAGGTAGTTTCTGTTTAGGGAATAAGACCATACCTAATGCCCGAATAGGCTATAGTCATAGTTTGGGTGAGGAAGTATCCTGATATTGGATAACCAACCATTTTGAAAATGGCCCTTTATAAAATAACTCTCTGGTAATATTCACACTGAATTGCCTAAAACAGGGTCAACATTGCTGTGAATACAACAGCATATCGTTGCATTAGTCCCTCTAGTGGCAGGTATGTCAGGGCTGTTGGATAGTCTAGTGTAGAAAAGTTCATGTGTACTCAAAAAAGTTGCATTTGATACCTCGATGAATTATAGAATGCTTGATTTGAATATTCATTCATTCATTCACTTTTGGTGTGGGAAGATGGCAGCACAAATTCACATTTACAGCGGCCTCACCCAGTTACGGTGTGGGAAGATGGCGGTGCGAATTCACTTTGCAGCGGCCTCATCCAGTACCATCCATGCAGTGTCTGTCCACATCTGCATCTAAGTTTGTCTTTGTTCGATGACTGGGAGAGCTGATGCTGGATCGGCTTGGAGAGCTTGGTCTGCTGGGTCCTGTGGGCCCAGGGACCACGGCCCTGCCTGGAGCTTTGCGCGAAGAGGTAACATTGAGGGCAGTCTGATAGGACGCAGAAGTGGGGCAGGCTAAGCTAACTGCTAGCTTATGTAGACTGGCAGTTCCGGTAACACTGAGGGCGGTCTGGTGGCGGCCTCACCTCACCTTGACAGTGTTTTTAGTGTCGTCGTGTGGAGTGCGGGGAGGTGTATCGAAGGTGTCTGTCTGGGACAGCTAGTGTTGGATCGGCTGAGGGAGCTTGGTCTGCTGCATCCTGTGGGCCCAGAGACCATGGCCCTGACCGGAACTGGGCCCGAAGAAGAAACACCGAGGGCAGTGTGACAGGATGCGGAAGCGGGGCAGGCTAAGCTAACTGCTAGCCCATGCAGACCAGCAGTTCCGACAGTCAACCTGGCTGACGTTTGTGCTCCTGGACAGTGTTTTTTTTTTTAAGTTTAGATATATGTTTTAGTTTGGATACATGTGTTCTTGTAGTTTTTGGATGTGTTTTTGTCTTTGTGTTGAACTGCTGTGGACTGGGGGAAATTATGTTTCGTTTCATTTCATATGTGCAAGTGCATGAACGGAAATGTCAGATAAAGTGTTTCTGATTTCCTTTCTGAATAACTTTAAAATGTAACTCTGAACACAGTTGTGACTGTGTTGTTCTGACAGTATTTATACAACCCTCCCTCCAATTGCATAACCTAAGAAGTTTGCACACCTTGGCATGAAAGACAAATCAAGAGTGAGGTACTGGGTTAGCATACTCTGGGTACAGTTAGAGAAGCCACATCTACTGTTATATGTGAAGTTGTTTTAAGACTTTGGGGAGCTAGCTAAGCTCTTAATTTACTTATCGGCTAGTGTTATCCCTGGCACCAAGAATGGTACTAGCTGTTGTAAAGAATATGGTTCAGGGCTAGTAGAGTGGTCCAGTTTTGAGGGCTAAACTTATAAGTAAGTAATGACATTGACTTTTTTATGTGAAATAATACTATCATTAAGAATAAGATATGGGATTTTTGCAGCATGTCCAGGGTGACACCCTGTCCAGGGTGTCTCCCCACCTGCTGCCCAATGACTGCTGGGATAGGCTCCAGCATCCCCGTGACCCTGAGAGCAGGATAAGCGGTGTGGATAATTGATGGATGGATATAGTATAGAAAAGCAAGTCATTTGACAAGTGCCCCCAAAAACTCTTTATATGTAATGGATAACAACCACATATGCTACTAGTTAGCTAGCTAACACCCCTCGTCCATCTCCCAATAAAGACAAACTCATATTTATTGCTTTTATCTGTACTGCAGGCAAGCATGGCTAGGAAGAAACTGTCAGTGGAAGAGCAAAGAAAGAGAAATAGGGAGTATCAAAGAAAGAGAAGAGAGAAATTAAACAGTGACCCAGACAGCAGAAGTGAGATTCTAGAGAAGGAAAGACAAAGGTGGAAGAAGAGGGTTCAAGACAACAAAGTGAGACAAATAGGAGAACTGGGAGCAAGGGAGCAGAGGGGCCAGAGAAGGTATTGAAGGGATGCTCAGTAAAGGTCTAGAAAGTGCAGTGTGTCTACTTGCTGCATTGCATTATGCAGCAAGTAGACACACCCCCAGATAGTCCACTAGACCGGAATACTGAAGAGCCAAGTATGAGCAGACGTGCTCTTGCAAGTGAGAGGGAGAGAAGAAAAACAAAGAAAAGGCATTCAAGGGAAATAAACGCTTTGAAAGAGAAAATGAAGAAGATAAAGAAACAGTGAAACCGACTGAGAAAGCAAAAATGGTGAAAAAGACATCTGATAGGAAGACATGTCTGTCAGTATCATGAAAATGCATACTTAATGCTTCAGATTCTAAGATCATCGGGTGTTGTGAGGTCGACCAAACTAGAGGACAGCTTTTAATTAGTTTGTTGTGCTCCAGCAAGTGAGGCCTGCCTTCTTCACTCCTGTTTACGGTGCTTAAACAAATACATGGCTCTGGCCCCAGAATAAGATGGAATCAATGTTGAATGGAGGCAGTGAGAGCGAGTTCAAGAAAAAAAAACAGCTAGTGGGATCCACTTCAACATGAAACTTAACTTGCACAGCGGGAGTCTTTCAGAGCTGCTCCATCAATGTGAGGAGAAACTTAGAACTGAGACCACAACACATGTGTACTTGGTTCACAATCAAGCAAAAGCATACAGAAATTTAATTGAGACCTGCAGTGAGAACACAGTCATCATACATGTTGATTTTTCAGAATCCTAGAAGTGCAAGTATGCCTCTGAAGCATGCCACTTTGGCTAGAATTTGCCGCAGTTGAATTTCATATTGGAATGTATTATACCAAGGGTGAAAAGGCAGCATTTTGCACAGTTTCAGAGTCTAAGAGACAAGATGCTGCAACAATCTGGACATACATGGATCCAGTCCTAAAAGATATTGGGACAAAATTTCTATCGATTACCACTGTGCACTTTTGGTGAGATGGTCCCACTGAGCAGTATAAGAACAGGAAGAACTTCTTCCTCCTTTCTGAGGTACCGCCCACACTGGGCTTCAACAGAACCACATGGAATAATTTCCCAAACTGTTCTTTGCAAAGATCTCAAGCAGTCTGAATGGTGTTCAGCTGTATCACATTGAGGAAGAAGACATGAAAATATATGACACGTTTTTCACGCAATAACTCAAACAGGTTCCAACGACAAGGAAATTACACCAGGTCATCCCACATCAAAATAGTGCCCACCACAGACAGCTGACATGCTTTTGCAGTGAGCCATTGCTCCGTCTACTTTCTGTTTACATGGCTGCAAAGAGAAGCAGCAGACTGATCCAAGGGCCAGCAAGAAAGATCCTTTGGCTATGTTGATGGAAGAGTAGATAGGGGAAATGGAAGAGTTCATGGAGGAGGAAATGAAAGAGGAGCCGCTGAAAGGTCTTGAGGGCACTATAGTCGAAATAACTATTGACAGCATTGAGGATGGAGACTGGCTAGCAGTGGTGTATGATGACCACTGGTGGCTAACAAAATCCGTTTATGTAGACACTGAGCACCAAGACGTGAATGTGGAGTTTATTCACCCTCATGGTCAAACAGGAAGTCCATCCATCCATCCATTATCTTAACCACTTATCCTGCTCTCAGGGTCGCGGGGATGCTGGAGCCTATTCCAGCGGTCACTAGGCGGCAGGCGGGGAGACACCCTGGACAGGCCGCCAGGCCATCACAGGACCCACACACCCTCACCCACAACCACACCCACACCCGCACACGCACACGCACACACGCACACGCACATTCATTCCTAGGGGCAATTTAATACGGCCAATTCACCTGACATACATGTCTTTGGACTGTGGGAGGAAACCGGAGCCCCCGGAGGAAACCCACGCAGACACGGCGAAAACATGCAAACTCCACACAGAGGATGACCCAGGATGACCCACCAAGGTTGGACTACCCTGGGGCTTGAACCCAGGACCTTCTTGCTGTGAGGCGACCATGCCATAACCACTGTGCCACCGTGCCGCCAACAGCAAATGTTCACCCAAAGCATGGGAGGAGGAATGTCTGTTTCTGTCCTTTCAAATACATTCTTCTGAAACTAACAGGGAAGGCATGTCCACTCCACTCAAGCCATACAAGAAAGCTCATCAGCATAGCCCCTGATATAATGGAGTTCATAGAGTACAACCATGTCTCATGCCTGTTGCCCAATGCCGAAGTCATGCAGGTCAGACAAAAATGAAATCTTAAGTAATTGATCCTTTTTCGAAATGGCTACAGATCTCCTGTATTTCCATAGAATGGAAAACACTTCTGTTGTTACAGGGTGTCCTATCGTAATGCTTACCTCTACACTGAAGCCAATATAGTACTTGCCTTTATACTTACTGTACCTGCAACACTTACCTGTTCGGAAAATTTGTATTTTAGATAAACCAAACTATAGGAGAAATTTAAGTGAATCCTAGTACTTACCTGCCTGAAGCCCTGTAGAAAAAATAGTAATGGTTAGATTTATTACCTGTCTGAAGCCCTGTGGAAAAACATAGTTGGATTCATTACACTACATAATCACCTACCTTGCTAGTTATAGTTCAAAACATGTCTTATTCCTATGTAATACTTATCTTTGATTCTGAATCAAATATGCAGTGTTTACCTTTACCTGCAATAATTACATTTACATTTATTCATTTAGCAGATGCTTTTATCCAAAGCAACTTTCAATGAGATTACAAGGACAGTCCCCCTGGAGTAATTTAGGGTTAAGTACCTTGCTCGATGGCAAACTAGTGGTGGTGTTCTCAGGTGGGATTGGAACTCATCACCAGGCAGCAGTCCTACTCACTGTCCACTGTGCCACCCTTACCCCTTATCATGTGACTAAGAGAGAGAAAATGTGTATCCTACTCACTGTCCACTATGCCACCCCTACCCCTTACCATGTTAATAAGAGAGAGGGAAAAGTTGTATCTTCGAAAAAAAATGAAAGGTAAATGACTTTCCAAGTTTCTATAGAGAATCACAAGAAACATTTTAAACTCGAAACTTTACTGAGACATTATGAGTCTCTTACAGTTTTCTTTGATTTTCCAGTGAGCCATTGGAAAGAGGAAGGACAACCACTGGAAGGATTCTGGAACCTGCAAATAATACAGTTACAATAGAATTTCTTTAAAAACTTCATTAGTTAGTTTTCTTAGTCCGTTGTCATCTCAATCAATCATTTCAGTTCAGTTCAGTTATGCCTACTGGGGTATAGGCTGTCGACAAAGGACCTCGAGAGTTCTCTGTCATTAGTTTTCTTTTGATGCCAGGTACATCCTAGTCTGTTGAAGTCTGCCTGGAGATCCCGTTGCCCACTGTTATTTGGCCGAACTCTCTTCCTCTTCCCTTGAGGGTTCCATGTCAAAGCTTGTCTGATCTCAATCAGCTGTTAGTAAAATGTACTTGTAAATACTTAAATCAGTTTTCATCTCCAGCAGTTGTTTGTCAACACTGTCAGTAATTGTCAACACTGCCAGATGAAGGTTTTTGTCCTTTTTCAAAGAAATATGTTACTCTTTGTTCAATTGATTGTGTTTATATATTAAAACACCAGCTGAACTACATGCAATGATGTCTTCTTTGCCTAAGAACATTGATAATATATGCTTAATAGTTTTAAATCCGAACAAAATTGTATATAATGCATTTTATTATGTAACAGAACACCATTATTAGATACTTGAGGACTTTACACTCTTGTTGATTGATCAAATTAAAATAGTATGCTTTTTGGTGTGTCTGACAGAGTTGACACAAATCAAGTTATGAAGTGAATAAATGTCAATTTTCATCAAGTGTTTTAATAAAAAAAACTTTCTCTTTACATAGTTTGTTAGCGTAGACCTTTGTCTATAAATGTATCCATTTCAAATTGATGTAGTTAAAATTTAAAAAAAAACTGAAGACCTAAAAGACCTAAAACAGGGTTGTTTTTTTTAGGGAGTTGTTCCTTATCTGATATGAGGGGTCTGATGACAGGATGTTGCTGTAAAGCCCCCTGAGGCAAATTTTCATTTGTAATATTGGGCTATACAAATAAAATTGACTTGACTGATCTCAAGAATCTGTGATTTCTTGAATTACTTGATGGAGAGCAGGATCAAGTACACTGGTCTTGCTGGCAACAGCTAGTTCTTCTGCATCAGGTGGGAGGCCAGGTGATTTTATGGTACATTCGCTCCTACTTATTTTCCTGGCATGGTGTCAAAGCGACTCAAAAAATACTCATTGATGCTCATATTATTTCCGATGCAAAAAAAAAACTAGATCGATATGACTTCAATTCAATCTGTTGTCATTAAAAACAATGTGCAGGTGTCACAGCCTCTCACCCTTGACATCAAAGCGTTCGCCCTTGACACCTGCTGACCCCCCCTGTCACAGCCTCTCTCCCTTGACTTCAAAGCAATCAGCCTCTCGCCCTTGACATCAAAGCGTTCGCCCCTGACACCAGCTGGCCATCAAAGCAGTCAGCCGCTCTCCCTCGACATCAAAGCGATCATCACCCTTAAAAAGCCTCCACTGTGGTCCAGTCTTCGCTGGAACGTCGCCTTTCATGGACTTCTGCCTGCCTGCCTGCTTACATGCCACTGAGCTGACTCCTGCTCTACCCCTGAGATCGGTTACCTCAATAAAGACTTGATTCTTCCCTTACCTGGTTGTCCCGTCTGCTTTTGGGTTCTTTCCTGATACGTGACTACGTTCCAGCCACTATGGACCCAGCAGACCATTCCACCACAGACCTGGCCACGGTCTGCCAGGCTGTAGCCAACCAGGAATCGGTCCTCGGCCAGCACAGCCAGGTGCTACAGGGGATAGCTGACGCCCTCCGTGGGCTCAGCTCAAAGATCTCCGGAATCCAGACCCAACTTAGTGCCTCCGCTAGCCCGGGATCCGCCCCTCCAGCTCCGCCACCCCCAGCGCCATCAACTTCGGCTAAGGAACCATGGGTTGCCCCGGCCGATAAGTATGATGGAGATTTTGGACTTTGTCACCCTTTTTTGATGCAGTGTGAGATTGTGTTTAACCAGCAGCCCCAGTCATATTCCACGGATGGAGCCAAAGTGGCTTACATCATGGGTCTACTCCGGGGAAGCGCCCTGGATTGGGCTACAGCGGTGTGGGAAATGCGGGCCTCCACGTCCTCATCCTACGCTGAGTTCACCACTGCTTTTCGCCAGGTTTTTGATCATCCCGTGCGGGGAAAGGATGCGTCAAAAAGACTGATCTCTCTCCGCCAGGGTTCCCACAGCGTCGCCGAGTACTCAGTTGAGTTCCGTACGCTATCAGCGGAGAGCGGATGGAACAACGAGTCCCTGCAGGCCGGGTTTTCCAACGGGCTAAGCGAATCCATAAAGGACGAACTGGTTTCCTACCCCGAGCCCGGAGGGTTGGAGGAATTGGTTACCCTGGCCATTCGTGTGGACAACCGTCTCCGGGAGCGGAGGCGAGAGAGGATGCGCCGCTTTCCTGGTCACAACAACTTACCACGGGCCACACCTCCAAACTCTGGGGGCCGAGCTCGCTCGACTGAGGTTGCCGTCCTCCGAGAAAGCCCGAGGCGTGACTCTTCCCCAGCTTCGGAGCCGATGCAACTTGGCCGCTTCCGGCTCAACCCGGAGGAGCGTCAACGCCGCATCACCGAGAACAGCTGCTTGTATTGTGGTCAGCCTGGTCACTTTCTCGCCTCCTGCCCTCACCGTTCCGTCAAACTAGCAGGCTCACGGGGGAGGGGGAGGATCCTCGTGAGCCTAACTGTCTGCCCTCTGTCTCCTCGTCCACGTACCCAGTTGCAAGCTACCATCAGTTTTAAAGGTCAGTCCACTAAACTTTTGGCTTTAATTGACTCTGGAGCTGATGAAAGCTTTTTGGATGCAAGTGTTGTGAAGCAGCTAGGTCTTGCCACTGTGACTCTGGACCAGCCTCTTGAAGCTAATGCCCTGGATGGACGTCTCCTGGCCCGGATAACCTCTAAGACCGAGCCTGTGCGCCTCCTGTTGTCGGGAAACCATCAAGAGGAGTAAAGTTTTTTCGTTATCAATTCTCCCTTTGTTCCCATTATACTTGGTCCTCCCTGGCTGGTTAAGCATAGTCCCCATATTGATTGGTCATCGGCCAGAATTTCAAGTTGGAGTCCCGTCTGTCATGCCATATGCCTCCAGTCTGCTCTGCCTCAGTCTGTCCCCTGTCAGGTGTCAAGCTCTGAGACCTCTGACCTGTCACTGGTGCCTCCAGAGTACCATGACCTCCAAGCCGTGTTCAACAAGCAGCAAGCTCTCTCCCTGCCTCCTCATCGCCCCTATGATTGCGCTATTGACCTGCTACCGGGCGCTCCCCTCCCCAGCAGCCGCCTATATAGCCACTCCAAGCCTGAGCGGGAGTCCATGGAGAGATACATCAAGGACTCCTTGGCTGCTGGTCTTATTTGCCCGTCATCATCACCCCTTGGTGCGGGGTTATTTTTTGTTGCCAAGAAGGACAAGACCCTCCGGCCGTGTATTGACTATAGAGGCCTAAATAACGTCACAGTCAAGAATAAGAACCCTCTGCCCCTCATGACTTCCACTTTTTCCGCTGCAGATCTGCTGGTCAGGGAGGTTTTCCGGGTCCACAGTCTCCCCCGTGATATCGTGTCTGACTGTGGCCCCCAGTTCACTTCTGCTGACTGGAAGGCTTTCTGCTCTGCCATCGGTGCCACCGTCAGCCTGTCATCGGGGTTCCATCCTCAAACCAACGGCCAGGCCGAGAGGGCCAACCAGGCATTGGAGACGGTTCTCTGCTGTCTGGTGTCTGCCAACCCATCGTCTTGGTCCTCACAACTTCCCTGGGTAGAATATGCCCATAACACCCTGCCATTGTCTGCTACTGGGTTGTCCCCTTTTCAATGCCTTTACGGCTATCAGCCTCCCCTTTTTCCTTCTCAAGAGGTAGACATTCCGGTTCCGTCTGTCCAGGCCCATGTCCGTCGGTGCCGTCGGACCTGGCGGCGAGCCCGTGCCACACTGCTCAGGACCTCCGGCCGTTACCAGCGCTTGGCGGATCGTCATCGCACCCCTGCTCCGGACTACTCCCCCGGTGACCAGGTATGGCTCTCTACCAAGGATCTACCCTTGAAATCGGATGCTAAGAAACTGTCCCCCAGGTATATTGGTCCCTTTCCCATTGTCAAAGTCATTAACCCCTCGGTGGTCCGTCTGAAGCTGCCCCACACTCTCCGAGTTCACCCTTCCTTCCATGTGTCCTACCTCAAACCTGTCTCTACCAGCCCTCTAGTTCCTCCGGCCCCCCCGCCCCCACCTCCTCGTATGATCAACAATCATCTGGCTTACACCGTTCGTCGTCTCCTGGACTCTCGGCGCCGCGGTCGCGGTCTGCAGTATCTCGTGGACTGGGAGGGATATGGCCTGGAGGAGAGGTGTTGGGTCCCTCGTCGCCTGGTCCTGGACGCGAACCTCATCCGGGACTTCCACAGGACGCACCCGAACGGGTCTGGTAGGTCGCCCGGTGGCGCCCCTCAGATGGGGGGTACTGTCACAGCCTCTTGCCCTTGACATCAAAGCGTTCGCCCTTGACACCTGCTGACCCCCCCTGTCACAGCCTCTCTCCCTTGACTTCAAAGCAATCAGCCTCTCACCCTTGACATCAAAGCGTTCGCCCCTGACACCAGCTGGCCATCAAAGCAGTCAGCCGCTCTCCCTCGACATCAAAGCGATCATCACCCTTAAAAAGCCTCCACTGTGGTCCAGTCTTCGCTGGAACGTCGCCTTTCATGGACTTCTGCCTGCCTGCCTGCCTACCTGCTACTGAGCCGACTCCTCTCTACCCCTGAGATCGGTTACTTCAATAAAGACTTGATTCTTCCCTTACCTGGTTTTCCCGTCTGCTTTTGGGTTCTTTCCTGATACGTGACAGTGGGCACATGTTAAACATGAAATAAGGGCTGCGGCTTCACCAAGCAGTGCAAGACAGACATAGACAAACACAGTATAAGACCAAAAGCTAAAAATAAGTTAAAAAAGAGCAAGAGTACAAAAATATTTAAAAATATCCACAGACATTCAGTGGGTAGCCAGGTTCAGGTGGGCAACATTTTGGGGAAAGAAGCTGTTTTTGAGCCTGGTAGTGTGGGCTCTGAGGTTCCTGTAGTGCCTCCCAGAGCATAGGGGGGAGAACAGTCCATGGTTGGGGTGGGTGGGGTCTCTGCTGATGCTGAGACCCCTTCGAAGGCAGTGTTTGTGATAAATGTCTTTTATGGCTGGGAGCTGGGTACTGGTGATATGCTGGGCCGCCTTGACGACCCGCTGCAGAGCTTTCTGGTCTACTGATGTGCAGTTGCCGTACCACACTGAGATGCAGCTGGTCAGGATGCTCTGTATGGCTCAGTGGTAGAAGTTGGTGAGAGTTTTGGGGGATAGATGGGCGCTCCACAGGAAATGCAGGCGTTGTTGGGCCTTTTTCACAAGGGCCTGGGTGTTTGATGTCCAGGAGAGTTCCTCGTTGATGTGGACCCCAAAGATTTTAAAGCTGGAGACACGCTCCACTTCCACCCCATTGATGTGTATGGGGGAGTGGTTGCAGCTTCTAGACCTCCTGAAGTCCACAATTAGCTCCTTCGTCTTCTGCACATTGAGAACCAGATTGTTGGTTGTGCAGCATGATGTGAGGTGCTGAATGACTTAATGTGCAAAAAATAATTGAAATTATCAATGCTGTAGTGTAGAGCTCAGCAATATGGGCTATCTGCTACTCCACCATGTTTGAGCCCCTTAACGCCACATTTTAACCTTACAGTCGTTCTGTCAGTATCTGGTATATGGAAAGTTGCCAGGTTTGTGGGTTTCCCACCAATTTGCACTATTTTGAAACAGACAAAGAAAGAGAGGGGGGTGGGGAATTTGATTTTCTATGGTGCTTTTCTACCTGCAACAGCCACTCAATGCACTTTACAATTAATGCCTCACATTCACACACACACACGCATGCACACACACACACACACACACCGATGCCGGTGTCAACCATGCAAGGTAACATCCAGCTCATTGGGAGCAGTAAGGGGTTAGGTGTCTTGCCCAGGAGCACCTTGGCATTTTTGCAAAGAGGAGCACTGGATCAAATCAGCAACCCTGAAGTTTACAGGTGACTTGCCCTACTTCCTGAGCCACTGATGCCCCATCATATATCAGGAAGACCTGATACATGGCCTGGCTAACCTAGGTCTGTGGTTTAAGAATTGTCAGCTTTTGGCAGCAGTGGCTACTCTGAGCTGCACAACAGGGAGTTTGAAGTGTGTACCTACACTGGTCCAATGAAGTAATGGTCACGCATCATACAGATGTCTTTCGAAGATTTATTTTATATATCTCTCTCCCTCTCTCTATCGTCAGCAGACATCGTTAAAACTCCAAGAAAATAAGACATAAAAACTTTAAAATATAGATCTCTCACTCTTTTCCCTTGATTAACAGGCCCAAACATGTTAGCACAACAGAAATGTGATGAAATCAAATAAAATTTCTGAAACTGTTTCATATTGTCCATGTAAAGGCACATCAACAAACATTATACATAAATATAAAACAAATGAAAGACAATTACCGTATGCGCCTCTTGAACCATGTGTAGAATCAAGTTATTTTGGGGGCTGTATATGGAGGTATATATGGAGATGTCTTTCCTCTGCATCCATGTTGGTTCTGACCCATAATGCAATGGCTATATCCTTAACTTAACTCTGGTCATGTGACTTAACTTCAAATAAACCTTGCATAAAGGGCACAATTTTTTTTAACTAAACATTAATTTACTTTGGTATACTTCAGATAATTTTTCATCAATGTTACCCCTTTTAACCACTTATTTATTACATTTTTATCGTTTTTTTAATGGCTGGATGAACTCCATAACCATGAATTTATTACAGAAAAAAATAAACATCTCAATGAAACATGTCTCTGAGACAGTTACACGCCCAACATATTACTGATTTATGATAACCTTTATGCAAATATTTGAACAAATTTAGTAATTTGCAGAACCAGATAGTCGGATGTAAAAAATGCTTAGGTCAAGACTGACACTTTAACCTCTCCAAATATTTAGAAACTAGTAAAATTGTAGCACATTTGTCACTGTTCACACTCCACTTTACTCCCCACATGGTCTGGACTGGGAGTGCATCAAAATTGAGATCCACATCTTGAACTCCACTCACTCGTTCACTGTCAGGAATTGACTCCAAGACTTTTCTGTTGTTTGAGATGAACTTGTGGAGGTGTAATTTCCATTTTGCACACACATTTTCTGTCTGACATTCTTGCATAAGAAGTCGGGTTGTTGTGAAGCGTCTAGTGTGTTGTGTAGTGTTCTGTGCCTGTCACATCTCACTGCTAGTGTTATCCTCAGTCTCAACCTTCACTGTTGGCTAGCAGAAATGCGAGCAGGAGAGCCGAGCAGTAAGTCTCCCTGCCAGTACATAGCCTCTCCAACAGCAAGCCCTATGTAGTGCCTCCTCATGGTGACACACAGTAACTGGGTACACCTTGGACCCTGGCTGAACTACAAGGGACTCGGAGGAGGTCTGGCCCCTAGATGTGTGGTACGCAGGCCCACCAGTATGTGTATATTCCCTGAGGTCCACGAACCAGCCCCCAGCTATGGGTTAAATAGTGCCACTGCCTAGTGGATACCTTGGGAGAGGAATAGGCTATGGGAGTAAACCCCTATGGAAAATCAACGTCTACAGTGCTGTTGTTTTTTGTTTTTCTTGCCCTTTTGTATGTGTTTAAGTGGGAGAGTACTGCTGGCGTCGTGTGTGGCTGCCGCTTCTCCCTCTCGTAGCCCCCCTTCCCATTCATCCCTGTATGTTTGTGTTATGTTTATCTGTTGTCTTGTTTCACCCCGTTTATTATAAAGCAACTTTGAGTGTTAGAAAAGCACTATATAAGATTGATTTATTATTATTATTATTATTATTAGTCGGATGTCTGTGTCCACAGAGACGACACTGATGAGGCCATCATCAACATAGAAATTATTTCTGATGGCGTTGGCTCTTTGTCATTTTGGCTTGCAAGATACTTCATTCCATAATTTGCATAGCCAGGACAGGATGCTGCTCCAAAAAGAAGGACCTTCATGCAATATTCTTTTGGCTCTGAATTTGTATCGCCATTTTCCCATCATAGAAACCGTAAGTAATCTCTATCTTTTTGGCTTACATGGAACCTGTGGAACATTTTCTCTACATCACAAATGACTGTGATTGGGTGTTTGCGGAATCTGCAGGACAATCCTGTCAGCCCATTGGTGAGATCAGGTCCAGCTAGTAGTAGTAGTAGTAATAATAATAATAATAATAAACATTACAATTATATAGCAAGAAATAAATAGCAAGGAGTAAAGCAGAGAGATGAGAATGTAAAACCTGATGAGAGGGATACAAACGCAGATCCAGAGGAGCAAAATGAAGATAAGAATCACAAAAATGAGAGAACTGATAAGCCAGGTGACCAACAACAACAGAACAAAGATGAACAAGATGAGAAAGTGAGCGCAATGAAAGAAAGCATCCTTCGAAGCTACGAAATAGGCAAAGAAACCCCAATAGGCCAGAGACCACCAATTCCAAGTATAAAAAGTGATCAGCACTCAAAATCAGCCATAGAAATAGCAAACAAAGCCATCAACCAGATAAAAGACCAACTCCCAGAAGTGCTGTCCCTCACAGACATTAACCATCTTGGCTATGCAACTGTCTCTGCCATCACTGAATCACTGGGCATCAAACAAAAGAGGAAGAACAGACCAAGAAAAGATAACCAACCAAAATGGAAAAAGGAAATCGAAAGTGAAATCCACAAAATTAGGGGAGACATATCTACACTAAATTAGATTAAAAACCAGAAACCAAAGAAAAACGAAAAAGAGCACTAATCAGGAAACACAACGTCAAACAGAAAGAGCAAATTCTAACAGCCATTGAAAAATTGAAACAACTACAAGCAAAAGCCAAAACGAGTGAACAGGTTTGATGAGACAAAAGTTCTTCCACCAGAACAAAACTTACAAAGAAAAAGCAAAGAAATTCTATAGAGAATTAGGGAAATGGTCCGTTGAGGTCAAAGAACCCCCTAAAATTGATGAAGCAGAGAACTTCTGGAGCAACATCTGGGAAAAACAAAAGAATTACAAAAAAAAATGCTGAATGGATCGCCCAAATTGAAACACAGAACATCCAAACCAACCAACAAGAATGGCCACAAATAACCCTAGAAGAAACAAAAACAGCAATACAGAAGTCCAGTAACTGAAAAGCCCCTGGTAATGACGGGACAGCTAACATCTGGATCAAGAACTTACCTTCTTTACACCATGACTTGACAAACGCCTACAATGGATGCATCAGCAACCCAGAAACCTGCCCTGAATGGCTCACAACTGGTACCACCTACCTACTTTCCAAAACAGAAGACACCAAAACCCTAAAAACTATCGTCCCATCACATGTCTCACAAGATCTTATCATCCATCATCACTGGGAGAGTTTACAAATACCTGGAAGAAGACAACCTACTTCCCATAGAACAAAAAGGGTGTAAAAAAGGGAGCTATGGCTGCAAAGACCAGCTTTTAATAAACAAGGCCATCATTAAGGAAGTAAAAACGAGGAAGAAAAATCTGACAACAGTCCGGATAGACTATAAGAAGGCATTCAACTGGATACTAAAATGTCTTGACATCTACAAAATATCACCAATCCTTATCCAGTTGCTAACAGCAAATATGGACCAGTGGAAAACAACCCTTGTTTGTTCTAAAATGCACAGACAGGATGCTACATTCAAGGCAGATCAATATCAATAGCGGCATATTTCAAGGCGACTCTCTTTCTCCTCTCCTCTTTTGCATAGCTCTTACTCCACTATCCTCCCTGCTGAACAACACCAGCTATGGTTATACTACAGGTGCATGCACTATTAACCATCTAGTGTACATGGATGACCTGAAAACCTTTACCAAGAATGACCAAGAACAAACTGGCCTTTTGACCATCGTAAAAGGCTTCAGTGATGACATCAAAATGGAGTTCAGACTAGACAAATGTGCCAGAGCTACATTCAAAAAAGGAAAACTTACCACCACCGAAAACATCTAAATTGACCTAGACACCACCATCCAAGACCTAGAACAAGAAGGCACATACAAATACCTGGGAGTGAATGAAGGGGATGGGATACAACATGCCAAAATGAAAGAAAAGATCAGAAAGGAGTACTACCGAAGAATACGAATGTAACAAAATCCCAACTCAGTGCATCCAACCGAATGGAAGCCATCAACACCCTACACCAGTCATAACTTACAGCTTCAACATCGTCGACTGGAAACTAGAAGAGATCAGGAAACTAGATAGAAAAACAAGAAAAATACTCTCCTTAGAGAGGATGCACCACCCAAAATCAGATGTGGATAGATTGTACCTCCTCAGAAACGAGGGTGGCAGGGGTCTAATCCAACTGGAAACTGCCTACAAAACAACAATAGGCCTAGATACTTACCTTAACACCAAAAGACCCCCTTCTCATGATTGCTAGAGAGCATGAAAAACAAAACAAAAAGTACTCCGTAGCTAACCAAGGTGCAATGTTCAGAAGAGAGCTCAACCTTCCTGAAACACCACAACCTGAAAATGAAGCTCCAATCTTCCACACCCGAAAAGTCAAACAAAAAGCAGTGTCACACCCAAGAACAAATGAAACAAAAATGGCAAGGGAAACAAATGCAGGGGCAATACCCAAAAAGAGTAGGTGAGAAAGATGTAGACCAACATATGTTCAATCAATGGCTCAAAACAGCTGGGCTGAAATCCGAAACAGAGGGCTTTATCATCGCTGCCCAAGACCAGGCCATCAAGACCAATTACTACCGGGGCAAAATCCTCAAAGATGGCACAGACCCAGCGTGCAGGATATGTGGTCAATTCCAGGAAACCATTGACCATATCGTGGCAGGGTGCCCTGAGCTGGCCAAAACTGAATACCTACAAAGACACAACAAGGCCGCCACATACCTGCACTGGAACATCTGCAAAGAATTCAACATAAACACAAAAGAAAAATGGTGCAAGCACAAGCCCCAAACAGTAACAGAAAAAGACAACATCACAATCTTATGGGACATGCCAATACAGACAGATCGTGAGATACAGGCCAACAGACCAGACATCATCATCAAGAACAAAAAGAAAAAAGCTGCCTACTCATCGACATGTCCATCCTGACTGAAAGGAACACCTCAGTAAAAGTAACTGAAAAACTGTTGAAATATAAAGACCTTGAAATAGAGATTGAACGAATGTGGGGAATGAAAACCACAACAATACCAGTAGTGATAGGAGCCCTGGGACTTGTAAAAAAAGGGATGGAGAAATACACCCAATGGATCCCAGGTAACATCGGAATACAAGAACTACAGAAGATCACACTACTTGGAACATCTCATATCCTAAGAAAGGCACTATCCATCAAACAGACTTCTACCTCATTCTAACCCTAGGCCCAAGGAATGGGCCCAGTTATTATGTTGTATTATGACATGGATTTAAAGGAAAAATTGTATAACAATAACCATTACATTTATATAGCAAGAGATCATTCAGAGCTGTGCCATCACACTTGGCAGAGCAGTGGAACAAAACCCTAATTTTTTCAGTCTTTCTACGTTGATAGACCCCTTGGTGAGGAATATACCACACATTTCCTGCTTTGTGTTGGTATTCAGCTCTCTCTGCATCACCATCCTTGGAAGACGCCTTCCATAAATTTAAATTCATCATCCTTGAATTTGGGATTTTTCTCAAGTTTCCTTTTCAGGTGCTTCATCCGCACCAGAGCCAGCCACTTATTTTCTGGCAGTTGTGGGTGTGTCTTAAAGGGATCTGTATTTTGGTGTATTCTTTCTTTCAGGAATTACATGAACTGAATTTCATCTTGTGATATGCCCTTTTCCCCAGGGTTTGTATCTTTTTGAAGTCTGATTCGAGGGCTCTGATGACAGTGAATGGTAGAAGTTCCTTAACAGCCACACGGTGGCACAGACCTGTCATTTCTGTTGACTTTACAACCTGTGCTGAGCTGTCGACAATGCTCCAATCCAGGTCAGCCTTAATGGCATACGGCTCATCGTCACCTACTATGATTACTTGTCGTAGTGTAAATGCTTTGGAGCAGTCGTAGCCAACCAAGAGTCTGATCTCACAATCCATTAGCTCTGGTATTTCATGTGCTATTCTGTTCATATGTTTCCACGTTTTGACTGTTTCAGGTGAAGGAATGTGGGAGTGTTCAAGTGGGATGAACTCTGGTGTAAGCAGGTTTCAAGTTGATAAAGCTTTGTGAAGAAAACCCTTTAACACAAAGCCCACAAGCTCTTTCACTCTGAACTATGGAATATTTTCCCATCATAGTGGTGAGCTTTAACTTGACTGGCTCTAAAACTGCCCCCATCTTCTCACACACCTCTTGGTCTGCAAAAGTGTTGCTTCTCAGTGTATCCAGTAGGGCATACACTAAGGTGTCTGTTTTAGGGGTGGTGGCTGAAGAAATCAATACAAGCACTATCATGGATGTGCTCCCATCATCGCCTCTGTTTAATATGCAGCAAGAAAGGGAGGTGTGTTTTCTTCTGCTTGCACAGCATGAGAAGATGGTTTATCTGTAGCAGCAGAAGGACGGTGTTCATGAAGTGGTGTTGGATGACGTCTCTTACATATGCCACAAGTAGCTTTATTCATACAGTCCTTTCAGTTGTGTCCTCTCCTAAGACAGCCGAAGCACAGGTTATTGACAAATATGACCCTTTTCTTGTCCTCCACAGGCTTATTTGCAAACTTCTGGCATTTGTTGATGGAGTGGCCTCTACTTGCATGGATCGATTAGAATCGTTTGAGCTGTTCTTCACAGCACTGTATGTTTTCATCACTGTACTTGATTTATCTGACACTTTGTGATGAACACATTAGCCTTCAGGAGCTTTATATTGCTAGATGGCTTTTCTTCGGTAGGCTTCAAGGCATGAAAGGATGTTACAGGATTGCATGCAATTTCTGCTTCTTCTGCCATAAACTCTGCAAACTCCTTGAAATTGGGGCATTCCTGTGTTTGTTTCAACTGCTTTGTAACATGATGATTCCAGCGAGAGGGCATCCAATCAGGGAGTTTTTTTAAGTATCTTTTGATTCTCACAGTAATTTAACACCTGAAGCCCTTTGATGTATGGCATGGCATTGCTGCAGGCTGTCAGAAAATTACTGAATTGTCTCAGTTTAACTGACTCCTTCGAGCCAATCTTTGGCCAGTTATCCAGTTTTTCTCTAAATGCATGCTGGATTACAAAAGAGTGGCCATATCGAATATTCAATACCTCCCGTGCTTGGTCGTAGGCTTCATCATCCTTTCTGTAGAAGCTTCCTTCCAATACAGACCGTGGCTCACCACTGATGTATTTTTGTAGGTAGAACAACCTGTCAGCTGGATTTGTGCATTGCTGTTCTATCAATGCTGTGAAATGTGCTCCACGCTAAGAATTTAAGTGAGAAGATTGAGGGCTCAGGTGTAGGAAGTCTGGTGAGAACCATTGTGTCATGCAGAGCTTGTACTAACAATACTTCTTTATTAGTGTTTGTTTGTTCATTGTTATTTTTTTACATGTTTGTTCACTTTTAATTTCTTTTACTTTCACAGCAATCGTCCTGGCACTTAACCTCATACAGGAGAAGGACAAAAGCTTCCTAAGCGTAAACCAGTGGTGATTCCGTATGTGGCCGGAGTGTCGGAAAAGCCGAGATGTGTATTTTCAAAACATTGTGTCTCAGTTGCTTTCAAACCCCAAAATACGCTGTGCCAGAAGTTGGTCCACCCCAAGAATCAGGTCCACTGGCACAAAAAGAGCAATATAGTGTACGCAGTTAAGTGCTAGGAAGATTGCCAGGATTTGCACATTGGGGAAACTAAACAGACGCTGGCCAAAAGAATGGCACAACACAGGAGAGCTAACACGTCAGACTCTACAGTCTACACCCATCTACAGGCCAGTGGCCACTCTTTCAGGGATGAGGATGTGCACGTCCTTGATAGGGAAGAACAGTTGTTTGAACGGGGAGTCAAAGAGGCCAATTATGTGAAGAGGGAACGACCATCCCTGAACCGAGAGCGGGGCCTAAGAGTATATCTGTTGCCATCTTACAATGCTGTGATTACAACGTTCCCTAGTTCTCTGTGAATAGCACACATGGCCTTTGAGGCTCTAGTTGATGGTCACACCCATATTTGCATATGAAAATTGTCGTTGGTTTTGGTCGTTATGCAACTGTATTGTACTGTATTGTTTATATGTGGGGACACCTGCAGTCAGTTTAGACTGAAGACATCACTTAATTGAGTGATGAAACGTATCTGTCAATAAACGTTGTATCCAGAAGAACTGATCCAATCTTCTTTGATTTTCTTTTTTTTCTTTCCTTTTTTCTTTTTATTGGAAACCAGTGTTTTTTATATATATATATATATATATATATATATATATATATATATATATATATATATATATATATATATATATACACTACCGTTCAAAAGTTTGGGGTCACCCAAACAATTTTGTGTTTTCCATGAAAAGTCACACTTATTCACCACCATATGTTGTGAAATGAATAGAAAATAGAGTCAAGACATTGACAAGGTTAGAAATAATGATTTGTATTTGAAATAAGATTTTTTTTACATCAAACTTTGCTTTCGTCAAAGAATCCTCCATTTGCAGCAATTACAGCATTGCAGACCTTTGGCATTCTAGCTGTTAATTTGTTGAGGTAATCTGGAGAAATTGCACCCCACGCTTCCAGAAGCAGCTCCCACAAGTTGGATTGGTTGGATGGGCACTTCTTGCGTACCATACGGTCAAGCTGCTCCCACAACAGCTCAATGGGGTTCAGATCTGGTGACTGCGCTGGCCACTCCATTACCGATAGAATACCAGCTGCCTGCTTCTGCTCTACATAGTTCTTGCACAATTTGGAGGTGTGTTTAGGGTCATTGTCCTGTTGTAGGATGAAATTGGCTCCAATCAAGCGCTGTCCACTGGGTATGGCATGGCGTTGCAAAATGGAGTGATAGCCTTCCTTATTCAGAATCCCTTTTACCCTGTACAAATCTCCCACCTTACCAGCACCAAAGCAACCCCAGACCATCACATTACCTCCACCATGCTTAACAGATGGCGTCAGGCATTCTTCCAGCATCTTTTCATTTGTTCTGCGTCTCACAAACGTTCTTCTTTGTGATCCAAACACCTCAAACTTGGATTCATCCGTCCACAACACTTTTTTCCAGTCTTCCTCTGTCCAATGTCTGTGTTCTTTTGCCCATCTTAATCTTTTTCTTTTATTGGTCAGTCTCAGATATGGCTTTTTCTTTGCCACTCTGCCCTGAAGCCCAGAATCCCGCAGCCGCCTCTTCACTGTAGATGTTGACACTGGTGTTTTGCGGGTACTATTTAATGAAGATGCCAGTTGGGGACCTGTGAGGCGTCTGTTTCTCAAACTAGAGACTCTAATGTACTTATCTTCTTGCTCAGTTGTGCAACGCGGCCTCCCACTTCTTTTTCTACTCTGGTTAGAGCCTGTTTGTGCTGTCCTCTGAAGGGAGTAGTACACACCGGTGTAGGAAATCTTCAATTTCTTAGCAATTTCTCGCATGGAATAGCCTTCATTTCTAAGAACAAGAATAGACTGTCGAGTTTCAGATGAAAGTTCTCTTTTTCTGGCCATTTTGAGCGTTTAATTGACCCCACAAATGTGATGCTCCAGAAACTCAATCTGCTCAAAGGAAGGTCAGTTTTGTAGCTTCTGTAACGAGCTAAACTGTTTTCAGATGTGTGAACATGATTGCACAAGGGTTTTCTAATCATCAATTAGCCTTCTGAGCCAATGAGCAAACACATTGTACCATTAGAACACTGGAGTGATAGTTGCTTGAAATGGGCCTCTATACACCTATGTAGATATCGCACCAAAAACCAGACATTTGCAGCTAGAATAGTCATTTACCACATTAGCAATGTATAGAGTGTATTTCTTTAAAGTTAAGACTAGTTTAAAGTTATCTTCATTGAAAAGTACAGTGCTTTTCCTTCAAAAATATGGACATTTCAATGTGACCCCAAACTTTTGAACAATACCCCATAATGACAAAGTGAAAAAGGTTTTGTAGACATTTTTGCAAATTTATTAAAAATAAAAAACTGAAATATTGCATGTACATAAGTATTCACACCCTTTGCTATGACACTCAAAATAGAGCTCGGGTTCATTCTGTTTCCACTGGTCATCCTTGAGATGTTTCTACATCTTGATTGGAGTCCACCCATAGTAAATTCAATTAATTGGACATGATTTGGAAAGGCACACACCTGTCTATATAAGGTCCCACTGTTGACAGTGCATGTCAGAGCAGAAACCAAGCCATGAAGGTCTGTGGACCTCTGAGACAAGATTATATTGAGGCACAGATCTGAGGAAGGGTACAAAAATTTTTCTACAGCTTTGAAGGTCCCGAAGAGCACAGTGGTCTCCATCATTCGTAAATGGAAGAAGTTTGGATCCACCAGGACTCATCATAGAGCTGGCCGCCCAGACAAACTGAGAAATGGGGGGAGAAGGGCCTTGGTCAGGGAGGTGACCAAGAACCCGATTGTCACTCTGACAGAGCTCCAGCATTCCTCTGTGGAGATGGGAGAACCTTCCAGAAGGACAACCATCTCTGCAGCACTCCACCAATCAGGCCTTTATGGTAGAGTGGCCAGACGGAAGCCTCTGCTCAGTAAAAGGCACATGACAGCCTGCTTGGAGTTTGCCAGAAAGCACCTAAAGGACTCTCAGACCTTGAGAAACAAGATTCTCTGGTCTGATGAAACCAAGATTGAACTCTTTGGCCTGAACGCCAAACATCACATCTGGAGGAAACCACGCACCTCTCATCACCTTGCTAATACCATCCCTACAGTGAAGCATGGTGGTGGCAGCATCATGCTGTGGGGATGCCTTTCAGCGGCAGGAACTGGGAGACTAGTCAGGATTGAGGGAAAGATAAATGGAGCAAAGTACAGAGAGATCCTTGATGAAAACCTGCTCCAGAGCGCTCAGGACCTCAGACTGAGGCGAAGGTTCAACATGACAATGACCCTAAGCACACAGCCAAGACAACGAAGGAGTGGCTTCGGGACAAGTCTGTGAATGTCCTTGAGTGGCCCAGCCAGAGCCCAGACTTGAACCCCATTGAACATCTCTGGAAAGACCTAAAAATAGCTGTGCAGCGACGCTCCCTATCTAACCTCACAGAGCTCGAGAAGATCTGCAGAGAAGAATGGGAGAAATGCCCCAAATATAGGTGTGCCAAGCTTGTAGCTTCATACCCAAGAAGACTTGAGGCTGTAATCACTGCCAAGGGTGCCTCAACCAAGTACTGAGTAAAGGGTGTGAATACTTATGTACATGCAATATTTCAGTTTTTTATTTTTAATACATTTGCAAAAATGTCTACAAAACCTTTTTTGCTTCGTCATTATGGGGTATTGTATGTAAATTGATGAGAGAAAAAAGGAATTTAATCCATTTTGGAATAAGGCTGTAACATAACAAAATGTGGGGAAAGTGAAGGGGTGTGAATACTTTAAGGATGCACTGTATATATACATGTTAGACACAATGAACAGATCAGTGTTTCACAACAATTTCCCCTTCTTTTTTTTTGGTGTGTTAGAACAGAGAACTACAACAACACCTTATTTCAACCCCTCACCTATCCCAAATTCTTGAAAGTAAATAAGACACGTGTACACACACACACACACACACACACACACACACACACACACACACACACACACACACACACACAAACACACATACAGGGAGTTGATAAAATTAAATAAAATGGAGGTCAGTGCATTAAAGGGATGTTCGGGAGGCTCACCCCAAGGAATGGATTCATTGATAATCAGTTAGGGTCCAGAGTGGTTAGATAATTTACATATGAGATAATAGGCTGCCATCTTTTGTAGAACTTAGCAGTTGAGCCTCTTAAAGAATATTTCAACTTCTCTAATGGGATAAATCACATTAAATCATTTAACCAGGAGGTAGCGGAAGGTGGATTTGGGCTTTTCCACTGTAACAGAATGCGTCTACGGGCAATGAGTGAGGCAAAGGCAACAACATCAGAATTTTCCTTGGTAAGACTGGTTGGCATAGGGGATACCCCAAAGATGGCTATCAAGGGGCAGGGATCTAGTGTAATTTTGAGGGGTTCTCCTATCATCTTAAAGAAAAGGGACCAGAACTCAACTAATGTTGGACTGGAGAAAAACATATGACTATGATCCGCCGGTGATGAGCCACATCTATTGCAGGTATCACTCACGCCTGGAAACAGCCTACAAAGCTTAGCTTTTGTAAAATGAACCCTATGCAAGGCCTTAAATTGAATTAAACTTAAACGGGAACATGAGGATGTAGAGTTGGCCCTGGCTAGTGCTCTGTCCCACCATTCATCTGTCACATCACATTCTAGCTCCTGTTCCCAACTACCCCTAACCCCCACTAGAGAAGTCAAATCCGAAGATGATATAAGGTCATATAAAATTAAGATCCTGCCACGTGCCCTGGGGAGAGAAAGTACCTTAGAGACAAGAGAGCCTTTGATTTTCTTACCTGGATTATTGAGCATGCATCAAGACACTTCTCTGATAAAGTTTTAAATGTTTCTGCCTACATTGTTTGTGCATAAATTGGTTCAGCCACCAGGGTACCCCCAGAAAAATTGTATTCTTACTAACATTTCACTGTATTTTTAGCCACTGTTCACAGTTTCAAGGGCCTCACATACATGTTTTTTTTGTCTTTCTGCTTTCTAGGAGGTTGCAGTGATGAACACACCTCTGTTCCTACGCTATCTGACAGAGCAGATGCATGAGCGGGTCCCTGGGAGCATGGTGCTGTGGTATGACAGCGTGCTGGAGAACGGACAGCTCGAATGGCAGAATGAACTGAACCAGGCCAACAGGTAGAGATAGAGGAAAGGGAAGGACAGGGACTTGGAAAGGAATGAGTGATGTTCATGGTCTAAGTCCCCTGCCTCTTTGACTGCATGTGGGCCTACATTGACCTAAGCCTTTTGACCACTATCTTAAATGAAGAATGAAACTTCTAAAGGTGAATAAATATGCTCACTCTCATTTTAGAAATAAAAAAGTGATAACACAGTTGCTATTAATATGCATTAGACTTGTACCGAGAAGTGGGAGGACAACAAGGACACTATCATAGGTAAAAAGCACAATTTTTTTTTTTTTTTTTTTTACAAAATAATGCTGTTATTATGATAATCTTTTATTAACTAGTTGGAGCTTTTTAGAGCTTTTCAGTGTGTTCACTGCCTGTTTTCTCATATGTGTCCACACAAACATAGACACACCTAAAACAATCCTTAACAGTGGTTGTGTGACTTTAAGAACAGAATGATATGGGATCATTGTCTTCAGTTTGTAATTGTAAGTAACAGTAGACATGCTGTTGATTGCACATTTTCAATTGAATAGCTAACGTTACACATTATTTACAGCTACACATTATTTGCCCAGTATCCTCATTGGACGCTCAAAATTGTAAAATAGATGCTTTTGCACTGGATCAAAAGAACTGAAGTTAGGTCATGTGAATCGCATTTGTAGCTAACCACTAACCCAGAAAAGCAAGCTGACATATCAGAAACACTTAAAATCTTGTATCAACAGATTGATTTGTTTGAGCATGTTAAAGATATCTGAATAGAATCCCTGTCAATGGCTTTTCTGTGAAATCCTACCTCAAGGAGGGAGAAGCCAAGATAATAGTGAGGGGGGGGGGGTCAGAATATACGATATTTTGCCAATTTTTGTACAAATTTGGATTATACATTTAATTTTTAAGAAAAGCAAAATCTTTAACATCATGTGTCTTACAAGGGGTAATTAAATGTCAGTCTGTGAGTGACTAAATGCCATTTCGTGAGTTATAGAGTTAGAAGACAGGTTCATGAGGTGCTTTGCATCTAAAAGAGGATTTAGTGCTTGATTGATCATGAAACATAGATTAATTATGGTTCCCAAAATTGCTTACTAATTATGAGAAATTAACCTTGGTTAGTCACCTCCCATTTAAAAACCCCTCCTTCTTCCCTTTACCTCGTTTCTTCAGTGTCACTCTCTTCCTCAGGGTGTTTTTTGATGCCTGTGATGGTTTCTTCACTAACTACAACTGGACAGAGCAGAGCCTGGAGAGGATGAGAGCCTACAGTGGCACCAAAGATCGTCAGGCTGACATCTATGTTGGCGTGGATGTTTTTGCCCGGGGGGAGGTAGTGGGAGGCATGTTCAACACAAATAAGGTACAACTTGTGGATTTTGTATGTCTGTTAATGTGCAGAGAGCTTTGAGATATTTTTCAGATAGTCTTCCTAAATGTTCCAAGTTAAGAAATCCGCTTGTTCACTTGTGTGTATTTATTTGTTGTACTTTTTTCCCCTCGAAACATTACTCTTGGCATCCAGGTGGCGTGGCGGTCTATTCCGTTGCTTACCAACTTGGGGATTGCCGTTTTGAATCCCTGTGTTACCTCTGGCTGGGTCGGGCATCCCTACAGACACAATTGGCCGTGTCTGCGGATGGGAAGCCGGATGTGGGTATGTGTCCTGGTTGCTGCACTAGTGCCGCCTCTAGTCGGTCGGGGCACCTGTTCAGGGGGGAGTGGGAACTGGTGGGAACAGCGTGATTTTCCCAAGCGCTACAACCCTCTGGTGACACTCCTCACTGTCAGGTGAAAAGAAGCGGCTGGCGATTCCACATGTGTCGGAGGAGACATGTGGTAGTCTGCAGCCCTCCCCGGATTGGCAGAGCACCGACCAGGACAGCTCGGAAGAGTGGGGTAATTGGACGGGTACAATTGGGGAGAAAAAGGTAGAAAAAAAATGTTACTCTTTTCTTGGTCTATCTTAAAGTTTGGTACTTCCATGTCTGGTCTCTGCCAGCAAACAAGGATTTGTGGGTGAAGACTGCATATATCTACATGACTGTTTTGATTTTTCACATTTTACTTAATGCAGGGTAAAATTTGACAGAGGTTTACACAATTAACAATGAGTTTGATCAGGATCAGCTACTTAACAAGGTCAAGATATAGATCACAAACTGATCAATCTACAATTACACCCTGAGTAAATGCATAAACATTTTTACGACTAGAGCACACTGCTATAGTTAATGCAGGTCAATGTAATGGTACTGAGTGCCATATCAAGAATAGGGTATGTAACTACTACTACTACTACTACAACTACTTTTGGGTGCTCCTGTTAGGGGTCGCCACAGGGGATCATCTATTTCCATGTCTTCCTGTCCTCTGTATCTTCCTCTGTCACACCAGCCACCTGCATATCCTCCCTCACCACATCCATAAACCTCCTCTTTGGCCTTCCTCTTTTCCTCTTGCCCATGGGCTCTATATTCAACAGCCTTCTCCCAATATACCCAGAATCTCTCCTCCGCACATATCCAAACCATCTCAAGCTTGCCTCTCTTGCTTTGTCTCCAAACCGTCCAACCTGGGCTGTCCCTCTAATATAATCATTCCTAATCCTGTCCTTCTTCATCATTCCCAACGAAAATCTTAGCATCTTCAACTCTGCCACCTCCATCTTTGCCTCCTGTCTTTTTGTCAGTGCCACTGTCCCCAAACCATATAACATAGCTGGTCCCACCCTTCCCTTTAACTCTTGCTGGTATCCTTCTGTCGCAAATCACTCCTCACACTCTTCTCAACCCACTCCACCCTGCCTACATTCTCTTCTTCACCTCTCTTTGAACAGTTGACCCCAAGTTTTTAAACTCATCCACCTTCATCACCTCTACTCCTTGCATCCTCACCATTCCACTGTCCTCCTTCTCATTCATGCATATGTATTCTGTCTTGCTCCTACTGACTTAAGTTTCTCTTCTCTCCAGTGCATACCTCCACCTCTCCAGGCTCTCCACAATCTGCTCCCTACTCTCGCTATAGATCACAATGTCATTCGCGAACATCATAGTCAACTTTTTGCAGATCCACAATTGATAAAAATGACCTAATTTTGGAGATTAGCTTGAGCTAGGGAAAGCATGACTGAACAACATGTTTGATTTGATTGTCAAAACCGAGGTTATTTTTTAATATTACCCCAAAAATTCCTAACAGCCTTCTTAAGACTACCTGACAGACCACCAAAAAAGGCAGATGGAATCTGGGGGACCGAACAGAATGACCTCAGACTTATCATCATTAAATTTAAGAAAATGTTTGGACATCCAGGATTTAATGTCAGAGAGGCAAGTTGTGAGATTTGCTAGGGTGCTAGGATCTGTGAGGTTTTGTGGCATGTATAACTGAGTATTGTTAGCATAAAAATGTTAAAACACATCATGATTTTGAATGACCTGGCCAAGGGGCAGCATATTTATAGAAAACAGAAGGAGGCCAAGAACTGAGCCTGTAAATTGTAATTGGTTGAGTTTCAACCAATTACAATTTCAGTGTTAGAGAGTACAGTCTCCACTGTGGTGACCTCTAATCCACTGTGGCGACCTCTTCTGCTGTGGTGACCCCTAACGGGAGCAGCTGAAAGAGTAGTAGTAGGTCTGTAGGGATCTGACAGGGGATCTAAATTAGGTTTATTCAGCAATGGGTGAACAATAGCATGCTTAAAACTGTCTGGAAAGGAACCAGAGGCCAGAGAATTATTAAGAATTTACAGGATAACAGGGCTAACAGTGGAAAATGCCTCCTTGAGCAGCTTAGTGGGATTGATGTCTAAGATGCTGGAGGAGAAGTTCATATTCAAGACTGTACTCTCTTAACACTGAAATCATAATTGGTTGAAACTGGGTAAAAGAGCAAGAATTAACATGGGGAATGGGACGAATGCAAGCGCCAGGGTGGATTTAGGACTTGATATTCTCCACCTTATTTACAAAATGAGTGAGAAATTTTTCGGACAGCTCACCATCAGGTTCAAAAAAATTGAGGGACCACTAATAACAAAATCAGTTACACTAAAGAGAATTTGAGGATTGTGGTTATTTCTTGATAACAATTCTGGAGAAGTATCTGCATCCACAAAGTACCTTCCTAGCTGTCTCCACTAATTCTGCAGTGGTTGCCCTGCATCTGGCAACTCTTCACTACAACCCAGTGCCTGTCATAACTCCTCCCTGAACTCCACACAACAGTCTTCCTTTTTCAACTTCCACCATTTGATCCTTGGCTCTGCCTTCATTCTTTTCCTCTTAAGATCTCCAAAGTCATCCTACAGACCACCATCTGATGCTGCCTAGCTACATTCTCCCTGACACCACCTTGCAGTCTCTCCAATCCCTTTGAGATCACGCCTCCTACATAAGATATAGTCCACCTTTGTGCACTTTCGTCCACTCTTATACATCACCGTGTGTTCCTCGTCTTCTTGAAATATGTATTCACCACAGCTATTTCCATCCTTTTCACAAACTCCGCCACCATCTGTCCTTCCACATTCCTCTCCTTGACATCCTACCTGCCTATCACCTCCTCATCACTTCAGTTCCCTTCACCACCATGCTCATTGAAGTCCACTCTAATCACAACTCTCTCCTCCTTGGGTACACTCTCCACCACTTCATCCAACTCAATCCAGAATTCTTCACTTCCATCTCACACCCAACTCGTGGGTCATATGCACTGATAACATACATCATCATACCTTCGATTTCCAGCTTCATACTCATCACTCTGCCCAACACTCTACACTTTGAACACAATCTTGACATCCTCCCCTTCAGAATTACCCCTACCCTATTTCTCCTCCTATCCGCACCATGTTAGAAGAGTTTGAACCCACCTCCAATGCTGCTGGCCTAACTCCCCTTTCACCTCGTTTTTGCACACAGATATCTACCTTCCTTCTTTCCATCATATCAGCCAGCTCTCTGCCTTTACCAGTCAAAGTGTCAACATTCAAATTTCCGACTCTCACTTCCACATTCTTACCCTTCCTCCTCTCCCGCTGCCTCTGGACATGCCTTCCCCTTCTCCTTCTCCTTTGCCCAACGGTAGCATAGTTTCCACCGGTATCCTGCTGGCCAGTAGTACCAGTGGTAACTCGGGCCTCGACCAATCCAGTACAGAAATCTGATTTATGATTCGCATATTTGATTTGGCAAAGGTTTTACGCCAGATACCCTTCCTGACGCAACCTTCCCCATTTATCTGGGCTTGGGGCTGGTGCTAAGAATGCACTGGCTTGTGCATCCTCAGTGGCTGGGTTCTCTCTGATCATACTCATAATATTCACTAAATAGGATCACTTTTTGCTGTTATTTCAGGTCTCTCTTATTGTACTGAACAACTATCTTTAACTTGATTCTGTCAAGTTGTTCCCTGACATTCAATTGATTTTATTCCCTATTTCATTTGTCAATGGGTCATCACCCATAATGAATTTCACTACCTTCAGACGCCTTTCTGTCAGATGTCTTTTGAAGCCTCAGTCTAGTTAATATATTTGAGTGCCTCAAACATCAATTTATCTACATTAATTCCTCACATTCCACAACCAGAAGTGAAAACAATCTCCACAAAGAAAAACCAATCTGGTTCCCAAGGGCAGCGGGACTCATTGTATTTCAGCCTCAGTGCCATGAACAGACAGACAGTCTCTTCTCTTCAAAGAGATTAAATCTGAAAACTCCATGAAAACCGTGGTCACTTTTACAAATAATCTAGTTGTCAAGTACTTCTTGTGGAAAAGTAGTAAAAAGTAACAAAAAAGTAGGACAATGTGAAAAGTCAAAGAGCAAAGCAGAGAGCAAGGGCAAAAGCTTCTGCACTGTTGCATGGGCGGGAGCAAAAAAAAAGAAAAATCCTTCGTGCCATGAGAGAGACGGGGCTGGTCATGAACCCCAGAAAATGCCACCTAGGATTAGGAGGCGGCCAATTATCTGGGACACACTATTAGAAATGGTATTGTGAAGCTACAACAAAACAAGGTGAACAGCATCACCCACTGGCCCTGGCCCAACACAAAGAAGTAGGTAAAGACCATCTTGGGCTTAGTGGGGTGTTATAGTCAGTTTGTGCGACATTATGCAGCGGTTGCCGCCCCACTCTATGATCTCATCCAACTCAGGAAGCCACACCAGATCCAGTGGACTGAGGAAGATGAAGGGGCCTTCGTCCGACTACGAGGGGCCCTCTGCAGAGAGCCAATCATGGTTACCCCAAACGTCAAGTGCCCCTTCATCTGACCGACAGATCCGTCAGAGTCCACCCTTGGAGCAGTCCTGTCACAGGTGATAAATAGGGAAGAACACCCTGTTGTTGGTCATCAGCCGTAGACTGCTAAAGCAGGAGAAGGATTATGCTACTGTAACCCTATTCTTCTGTCTGTCAGCCGGAACACCGCTTGAACAGTCTCTGCGTTGTGTTATTTTTTAATGTCTACTGACTCCGGGGCAGACGGAGGGAGAAGACAGTTGTACAGACGGGAGACAGGAGTCCTGATGGCGGTTGAGGCAGAGCAGGTTTTCTGCATTTATTAGCCTTCTCACACACAGCACCTCTCGCAGCATACAAGCAGCTTGTAACACAAAACGGAACTGGCTCTACCGTAGCCATGGAGGGACAAAAGACTCAGAATTCGGCAAAACTCAAGAAAGAAAAAAATACGTGCTGACAATGCAAGATCACCCTCTGCCGGCGATTAAGTGTAACTCACTTCCATACATCTACCTCTGCTATGTTTGATGGCGTCCCCACTATTAGATTATGTTCACAAGTATCCCATAACTCAAAACACAGCCATGATGAGGTGCATGTGTCGTGGGGTATGTACATGTGTATGAGTGTCACTCTCTGCCACCCTTGTTGTTCATCTTTACTTTAGCTCTCTTCCATATTCTCCGTCCCAGGTCAGTCTTCTGCTGAACTGAGTCAGGGTCCAGGACCTTTAATTCACACCTCAGTCTCTTTGGCGGGCGTCTGTCCCTAGATGGGTTTCTCCTGACCCTTATTGACTTGGAAGGTAAGGCTTTCATCTGGGGAGATTTCTTTTCCTCTTCATTGTTGGATCTTTGAGATTTATTCTCCTCCTCTGGCTCACTCTGATCACTCCCACTCATTTCATCCACTTGCCCCATACCAAGATCCTCCTCAGTCTTCTCCCTTCCGCAGTCTTCCCTATCAGACTCACTGCATTATGCAATGGCCTCCTCATCAGATTTTCCTGTTTCACCTGTCTGTCCAGACTCCATGGGAGAAAACATGCATTGGGAAAGAAGGTTTTGATGGACAACCCTTTCATTCTCGCCATCCTCTGACTGAACCACATATACTGGAATTTCAGGCCGTTTCTTTACCACAATGTAGGGCTGTGGTTCCCACCTGTCACCCAGCTTCTGTTTACCTTCCACGTGGCAAACTTTCATCAGGACTCGGTCCCCTGGTTTGAATGTGCGGCTCTTTGTTTTGCGATCATAGTGCTTCTTTTGTTGTTCTTTGGCCTGTCTGGACATCTTGTTGGCTTGATCATAGGTATATGTTAGGCAATCCTGGAGGGTCTGAACATATTCACTGTGTTTGCAGAGTTGATCACTTGATGACAGATTGAAGATGAGGTAAACTGGGAGTCGGGGATGTCTGCCATACATTAGATAATAGGCTGTAGCCCGTGGAGTTGTGCCTGGTACAGTTATATGCATGAGTCACGGCATCAATGTACTCATGCCAGCGAGGCTTCAGGTTAGGATCCAAGGTACCCAGCATGTCCGTTAATGTGTGGTTGAACCTTTCTGTAGTTCCATTTCCCTGGGGATGATATGGACTAGTGTGAGTCTTATTAATGCCAGTGATCTTGCAGAGTGGTCTCACCACTGCACTTTCAAAGTTGTACCGCTGATTAGCATGGTTTAGCTGGGAATCCAAACCAGCAAAAGAAGTTTTTCCACAGCACCTTGCCAACCGTACTTGCCTTCTGGTCTATAGTTGGATAGGCTTGGGCAAAACGGGAGAAGTGATCGTTGACCACCAGCACATTTTCAATCCCTCCTACAGACCTTTCCAGCATCAGAAAATCTATACAAACTAGCTCCATGGGAGCAGTTGTATGGATGCTGACTAGAGGGGCTCTGAGGCTTGCCATGGGGTTTTTTTCTTAGACAGCACTGCTCACATCTTTCACACAAAGCTCTCACATCCTGAAACATCTTGGGCCAGTAAAAGCGCTCTCTTATTAATGTAAATATACCCTCAACTCCGAAATGACCAGATTCATCATGGAGGGCTGTTTTCACCAACATTTGCAGCTTTTCGGACAGTACTAACTGCTCAATGGTTCCCCTTTGACCATCTTGAATTATGCAATAGAGGATGCCCTCCTTCACTACCATGTTCGGTGTTCTGTAATGCAGAGCAGGACCAATGATGGGATTCTCCTTTGCCCCACCCTGATCTCCTGCTTGGTCATTGAAGGTAGATAATCAGTACCAACACCAGTGTATGGCTCACACTGTTGTTCAGTTCTTTCAGAGTGGGGTTCTCTCACGGAGTCTGGCTGGACCCCTGTTTCGTCCTCTTTCACACTGCCTGGCTGTTTCAGCGATTCCTTGGCAATTTTAGATCTCACTCTCTGGAGACATGATTGAAAGGCTTTAATGACATCCTGCATAGACATCCTGGACAGTGCATCAGCGTTGGCGTTGCATCTTCCTTGACGGTACTGGATGTCAAAGGTAGATAGTTCTGAAACCCAGTGCTGGTCATGAGCATCCAGTTTTGCAGTGGTCATCACACATCTCACATCTGTGAGAACAGAGAACCTATGCCTATAGAGGTGGTCATAAAACTTCTGTTACAGCCGATTTCAGAGCCAGAAACTCTAGCTTGTGTGCAGGGTAACGAGTTTCAGCTGGGCTCAGGCCTCTACCAGCATATACCAACACCCTTGCAACACCATCCTGAATTTAAGCCAGCACAGCTCCAAGGCCTTCTCCAGATGTATCTGTCTGTAACAGGAAGGGCAACTTGTAGTCCGGATAGCCCGGTACTGGAGCTGATGTGAGCCTCTCTTTCGGGGATCAGAATGCCCCCTCACATTCTTCAGTCCACAGAAACAGTGGCTCGGGAGCAGAAGGTGCCTTCTTCCTTCCCCTCGTCTTCTTTTTGGGAGCTCATGGGGTGAGGCGATACAGGAGCGCAGCCAGCTTTGCATATCCTTCCACGAAGCTCCAATAATATCCTGCAAAGGCAAGGAATTGCAGCACCTCCTTGTAATTAGTGGGTCATGGCCAGTTCTTCACTTTGCTTATTGTCTCTGGGTTTGTACAGATTCCCCTCATTTCATTTTCAACATGTGCCTGCACATTGTTTTTAATGATAATAAATTGAATTGAATGCCTTCAGCAGACACCAGGTGCCCCAGGTAACGCACCTCCTCCCTCATGAGGTGGCGCTTTGAAGGCTTTAACTTTAGGCCATGTTCCTGCAGTCTGTCAAACAGCAATTGGAGTCACTCAAGGTGTTCTTCAAAAGTCTTTGAGAAGATAATGAGGTCGTCCAGGTAGATGAGGAGATGTGTGAAGTTCAAATCACCAAAGCAACAGGTCACCAACCTCTGAAACGTTGATGGGACATTTTGCAATCCGAATGGCATCCTTTTAGCCTCAAAGAGACCCATCGGTGTGCTGAAGGCTGTTTTGTACTTGTCATCTTCTTCCACTTCCACCTGCCAATAGCCAGAAGTCAGGTTGAGGGTTGAGAAATTAAGCTTGGCTGAGAGGTTCTAGTGCTTCTTGGATTCTAGGGAGGGGGAATGCATCTCTGGTGCTACAGGAATTGAGTTTCCTGTAGTCGACACATATTCTCAAAGACCCATCCTTCTTTGTGACAACCACAATGGGTGAGGCATATGGGCTCTTGCTGGGGCGAATCACTCCAGCCCCCTCCATGTCTTTGAGGAGCCTTCTGACATAGAGAGGGTGGTATTTTGCGATATGGGAGGCAAAATGATTTTGCATCTACCAGGGGGATTTCATGTTGCACAGTATTTGTGTGGCCAAAATCCATTGAGTGCTGGGAGAAGATATCGGCATTCCTCTCCACCAGTTGTCTGAGGAGGGCCCTCTGCCCCTCCCCTTCAACAGCGGCCCCAGGCATATGGCTTTTTACCTGGTCATGTCTTTGACATGCTTTAGGGTCTACACTCCCTACATTTTCATTTCTACCACCACCTTGTCCCTCACTGCTTGTCTTCTGACTGTCATCCTTCCACTGCAACACATTTTTGACAAGGAATGCATCTGCCAGGTGAGCATTTGGTCTGATCAGCACTGCTCGTTCAGACAAATTCATTACTCTGACAGGAACACAACCTTTTCTCACAGTAGCAAGAACTCCACCCACAACAAGGCCCTCGGGAAGCTGAGAAGATCAGTGCCTCTCAATAAGAGCAGTATATGCCCTTTTTTCGGTCCCCTCCCCACCTTGCACATCACATCCATCTCCTTACCAGGGGGGACAAACACTTTGCAGCCGGCATAGTGCATGGGGCCCACACAGCCTTCAGGGCCACCTGGTTCAGTGCCATTTACCTCTAGCAAGGCTATGTACCATTCTGGGTGGCTCTCTTTCACTTTGCAAAGAAACTGCTGGCCATATGTTGCTTGGAGGGGGCATTTAGAGGCATGTATGACATTAGTCCCCAACAGCAAAGGAACCATGGATTGGTACTCAGTTTCAGGAACTAAAAAGGCTGGCACATTGTTGTACTCCTTACCCATGACTTTTAGTTTGATATGTAACACACCATAGTGGGGTACATTTTGACCACCAACCCCCTCTACTGGACTGTCGGAAGGCTGCAGTTTCTGTCTGCACAGCTCAGAGTGTTTGCGCCAGAACTCATACATAATGGTGGTTACTTGGGATCCAGAATCAATGAGAGCCCTACAGTTTTCTCCATTTACCTCTACTTGACCTTCATTTATGGGACCGATCAAGGGGCTGTCAGGTCCTCTTCCTTCCCCCTTTTCCTGTACTTCCTGTTGGGGACCTTGTTGTTTGCCCATGGTTGCCCCAGCTTCCATGAGCCTTAGGCGTTTAAAGGCTGTACAGCCTGGGAAGGGCTTGCATCTTGCACAAGGGTGACATGAGACTGGGGGGCTCCAGCCTGCTCACTGTCCAGTAGTACAGTTCTGCAGACCTGTGCTACATGCCCAGGCCTGCCACAATGGTAACACACATAATTGGCACCTCCCCTCTCACTCCTTCTTGCTGGCTGGGATCTGCAGGGTGCTGGGCCAGGTGGGGCAGTCATTTTTGATTCTAGCTTCGTAAGTCTGTGAACTTGCTCCTCCTGTTTCAGAGCCATTTCCTTTACCAGTGAAGTCAGTTCAGAGATCTCAGGGTTGTGCTTCCCTACCATTTGCACCACTCTGCTGTTCACTTCCAGCGACATGAACGTGGCTTAACATTTTCTTCTGTTTGTGTTGGGAATGAAACTTTTTTGTTTCTCTGGACAGGTTTCTTAGTTCAGTCTGTAGCTCCCGAAAGCTCATGAGTCTTGGTTTCATAGGTGCAATTCTCAAATACACCTCTTCATCATTCAGTCCACTCAAGAATTGCCCAGTCAGTGTACCATCATGATCTGGGAAAGGCTGACCTCCGTTCTGGGTCTCCTGTACCTCTCTAAAAGTTGCCTCCAAAGCAATGACGTAGCAACAGGCCGACTTCTCCGTTCACTGGCTCCTCTCATAAAAGTCAGCTATGGGGTACAGAGATCTTTGAGTGTCACCATATTCTCTCTCAGCTCATCAAATGCTCTTTCAGGACTTTGCTCATTACATTACATTACATGTCATTTAGCCAACACTTTTATCCAAAGCGACTTACAATAAGTGCATTTAACGTAGGAAATCAGGAGAACTACTAGTCATCAGAGGTCATAAGTGCATCTAAGAGCAAAACCAGTGCTAAAGTAAAAGCACAAGAAAGATTTTTTTGTTTTTTACAATAGTGAATACAATCAGTGCTAAGAACAAGTAACAGGGTAGTAGTTCTTGAAGAGGCGAGTTTTCAACCTGTGCCGAAAGATGGGCAGCGACTCTGCCATCCTAACATCAGTGGGGAGTTCATTGCACCACTGTGGGGCCAGGACAGAAAAGAGCCGTGACCGGGTCAATCGGCAGCAGGGGCCTCTGAGCGATGGGGCAACCAGGCGTCCCAAGGCAGCAGAGCGAAGTGGTCGGGTGTAGAGCTTGTACATGGCCTGGAAATAGGAAGAAGCTGTTCCTTTCACTGCCCTGTAGGCTACAATCAGAGTCTTAAACTGGATGCGAGCAGCTACTGGGAGCCAGTGTAGGGACATGAGAAAGGGAGTTGTGTGGGCGAACTTAGGGCATTTGAATACCAGACGAGCTGCAGCTTTCTGAACAAGCTCCAGAGGTCTGAAGGCTGACACCGAGGCGCCAGTAGAGAGGGAGTTGTCGTAGTCCATCCGGGAGATGAGCAGAGCCTCTATGAGCATCTGTGCTATCTCGTCAGTGAGGAATGGGCGAATCCTCCTGTTATAGAGGAGAAATCTGCAGGAGCGAGCAACCGATGCAGCAAATGACAGTCGTTTATCCAGGATCACACCCAGATTCCTCGCAGTCCAAGTTGGCGTCACCACGGTGTTGTTAATGGTGATTGCCAGGTCTCGGTGCGGGCAACCTTTCTCCAGGAGGAACATCAGCTCTGTCTTGTCCAGATTGAGCTTCAGGTGGTGTTTTGCCATCCACTCCGAGATGTCAGTCAAGCACACAGCAATGCATGTCTCTACTTGTGTGTCAGACGGAGGAAAGGACAAGATCAGCTGGGTGTCATCGGAATAACAATGGTAAGAGAAGTCATGCGAGCGAATAACAGAACCCAGGGATGTCGTGTACAGGGAGAAAAGGAGAGGACCCAGAACCGAACCCTGTGGAATGCCTGTAGTCAGTCTGCGAGGCTCTGACACAGATCCCATCCATGTCACCTGGTAGGAGCGACCCGTCAGGTAGTATGCAAACATTGAGAGTGCAGAGCCTTTGACGCCCAGCCCCTCGAGGGTAGAGAGGAGGATCTGGTGGTTCATTGTGTCGAACGCAGCTGACAGGTCCAGGAGTATCAGGACAGAGGAGAGAGAGTTTGCTCTCGCAGAGTGCAGTGATTCTGTCACTGCAAGGACAGCCATCTCTGTCGAGTGACCCGCCCTGAACCCAAACTGGTTGGGGTCCAGGCGGTTGTTCTGGTGGAGGTACAAAGAAAGTTGGTTAAAGACGGCACGTTCGAGAGTTTTGGATAGAAAGGGAAACCGGTCTGTAGTTTTTGACATCAGAGGGGTTAAGTGATGGTTTCTTGAGAAGGGGGATGACTAGCAGTCTTGAAGGTGGATGGAAAGCATCCTGCCTGGAGGGAGGTGTTGATGAGGTGGGTTAGAAAGGGAAGGATTTCAGGGGCTATAGACTGACGAAGAGGGGAGCGAGGTGGGGGAGTGTGCAGAGGGTGGGATAGTGCAAGCAGCACTAACCGGGTGGTAAGAAAAGGAGGATCTGATGTCATTTACCTTCTTGTCAAAGAAGTTGGTGAAGTCATCAGGGAGAAGGAAGGGAGTAGGAGGTTGAAGAAGTGTAGAGAAGTTTTCAAAGAGTTTCTTAGGATTAGAGGCAGAGGATAGGATTTTAGAGTGATAGAAGGCAGCCTTAGCAGCAGAAAGTGGAAAGAAGAGATTGGAAGTTGAGAAGTGTTGTATCTTCCTTAGAGTATTGACCAACTTATACTGCTAGGTTTACAACATAATCAGTCGGAAGAGGGATTCGAAATTTGCTGTCATGGCAGCTGGTGGTTTTATTATACAACTGTCACATGTCACTCCAAGGCACCCGTAATATCAATACCCTGGTCCGCTTATAGGTGGCACCAACGAACCAGGTATAATCACAATATATAACATCTCCTCCCCACTTACTGAACATGTGGCATCACTAATATCAGAACAAACACCTGTAACCAATAAGCCACTATCATGACATGTAAACACTATGTTGTCCATGGTAACTAAAATATCTCAAATCCCTGGCATATAAACTGTTAAATTACAAATAACAATATAATTAACAATCCCCCTTACTCCCAGGGACAAGCAACAATATTACTTCTTTCTTTTTTTTTTAACTAAGAAAATGAGGTGGACTACTCCGACCCTGCCATAACCCTGGGGATTATTCTGCCCCATTCTTCAGGGTGTGGCTACTATAAATCTAGGCGTTTAGGAGACCGCTGTTCTCTCTGGTGATACCGGCGGTTAGCAGTAGCCTCTGGCGGATCTACAAGGGGTGCAACAGGGACAGAAATCAGTGTGGAGCATGATGACAGTTCTGTCTCTGAAACTTCTGAAGAGATGGGCCCAGAAGAAGCAGGATCTGTGTGACCTGGTGCATTCTGGGTGAGGGTGGGTTGGGCTGTCCTGCTCATATGGCTCAGCACAGACCACTGGAAGTGGTGATGTAGTGTTCTCAGATGCTGTTTCTGCAGCAAGCAGTTGGTCTGTGTGTCTCCTCCAGACAGTGTCTTCAGTTGTCTGGACTGTATAGGACACAGGCCCCCGTCTGTGCCAGGACGGTGGCTGGCACCCATTTTGGTCTGGTGTTATAGTTGCGTGCCAGTACACTGTCACCTGGGAAGAAAACCCTTTCTTTATGTTGGCATTGTTGAACCTGAGTTTGTTGTTTCAGGTGAACAGTCTCTTTGGTGGTTTTAGGAGGTCGAGGTTGGTGCTGATCTGTCTCTTCATGAGCAGTACCGCAGGAGCAGCTCTTGTGGTTGCATGGGGCACATTTCTGTAAGACAGCAGAAAGTTGTTCAGCCTCTGGTGGAGAGAGCCTTGGCCCTGAGAAGCCTTCAAAGCGTTTTTCATGCTCTGAACAAATCTTTCTGCTAATCCATTAGTAGATGGGTGATAGGGAGCAGAGCAGATGTGTTGCACTCCATTTACCTTGAGGAATCGCTCGAACTCTTGTGAGACAAATTGGGGCCCGTTATCACTCACCAGCTGTTCTGGGAAGCCAAACCGACTGAACATTTCCCCGTTTCATGATGGTTTTCTCAGCTGTTGTCGATCTCATTATGGCCACTTGCTGTGAGCATCAACTGCCACCAGAAACATCCTCTCCTCGAATGGGCCAGCAAAATCAATGTGGACACGCTGCCAGGGTCCCTCTGGCCATTCCCATGGGTGGAGGGGAGCTGGCTGTGGCATGCCGCGCACCCGCTGACAAGATGGACATGTTCTCGCAGTCTCTTCCATTTGCCCATCCATCCCCCTCACTATTTCTGCAGTGGTTGCCCAGCCATCTGGCAACTCTTCAATACCACCCAGTTCCTGTCTTAACTCCTCCCTGAACCCCACACAATAGTCTTCCTCCTTCAACTTCCACCATTTGATCTTCGGCTCTGCCTTCACTCGCTTCCTCTTCTTCGTTTCCAAAGTCATCCTACAGACCACCATCCAATGCTGCCGAACTATGTTCTCCCCTGTCACTACCTCACAGTCTCCAATCCCTTTTAGATCACGCCTTCTACATAAGATATAGTCCACCTGTGTGCACTTAATGCTTCAGCATACCAAGACATTTTGGACAATTCTATGCTTCCAACTTGGGAAGTGAGAACAGTTTGGGGAGGGCCCTTTTCTGTTCCAGTATGACTGTGCCCCAGTACACAAAGCAAGGTCCATTAAGACATGGTTGGGTGAGTTTGGTGTGGGAGAACTTGACTGGCCCACACAGAGCTCTGACCTCAACCCCATCGAACACCTTTGGGATGAACTAGAACGGAGATTTCGAGACAGGTCTTCTTGTCCAACATCAGTGCTTGGCCTCACAAATGCTCTTCTGGATGAATGGGCAAAAATTCTCACAGACACACTCCAAAATCTTGTGGAAAGCCTTCCTAAAAGAGTGAAAGCTGTTATAGCTCCAAAGGGGGGGGGCAACTCCATATTAATGCCTGTGGATTTAGAATGGGATGTCATAAAAGCTCCTGTAGGTATAATTGCCAGGTGTCCCAATACTTTTGTAAATATAGTGTATGTGTTAAAGTACATTAGAAACATCAGTTCAGACAGCAAGCTCAGATTTGACAGTTCCAAACACTGTAAGGTCGAATTTGAAATGGCTAAAATATGGTTTATCCTTTCAAACTTATATGCAAAGCCATGGCTATGTTTGTGTGCAAGTGGGCAATTTTCGTAGCTGCTGTTTAAGTGTACTGCAAATCAAATTAACATATTTATCTCTGCTCTGCAGTACAAATTTTAGTTTTTGTATCTGTTTTGTGACAGGATGTAATATCCTGTTTTGATCTTTACTTACACAGGGGGAGTTCAACTGGATTTAACCAGCCACTCTATATTTAAGTGATTGATGTTTAAGAGTTTAATTGATGTTCTAAATCCCCCCATTTGCTGTCATGCTCAGTCGAAGGTGTAAAATACATTTCAAAATCGCCAAAAGTCGGAAGGGAATCGCAAAAAAAAAAAAATCAATGCAGACTATATGTCACTTGTACCTTTTATTTTTAGCATTTAATATTTGCTGTTGCTGCTCCTTTGGCACAGTGTTTTTCACATGTTCCCCCTCAATATGCTGTCTCTCTCCTCAATATCCTTTCTCTTTGCATGTTGTCACATGACACCCCTGCCTCCTCTCAAAGTAAACAAACTTTATATTTGTTCCACGCCCTGACATCGTGTGTTGGAAACATAAAATGAACAGATGGAAGTGGTCGCGTTGCTTGTGAAGCTTTCTGACCAACATTCTACAGCAAATGCCATCCAAATGATTCCTCGCTCAGAAATGTTATTTGGAGATAATACATTACATTGTGTATGTGTGTTTATTTTTGTTTTTGTCTGTCTAAAAGGTCATAACCCATTTCTTGTTTATCATTTTAAGGCATTGGAACTTATTCGGAAACACAACTTCTCTGTGGCCATCTTTGCTCCAGGCTGGGTGTATGAAAGCCAACGTGATAAGACACATTTTCGCAAGGATCAGGATAAGTGAGCTTGAAAAAGTCTCTCTCTGTTTCTTTCTCGCTCTCCCTCTCTCTCTCTCTCACACACACACACACACACACACACACACACACATGTTCACTAGAATACAGATTTTGTTTGGTGATGAGACAGTTCTTCCCATGTTTGAAACTTGTAAAGTGACTGTAGTCTAGAGTAATGCTTTATTGATAATTCTGTTATTATTACTTATAGGCAATATCAATACTTAACTTTTAACAATCACTTGTTTAACACTGACAAAAAATGTCAAGAATGGTTAAGATGCTTATTGTTAATAGAAGGTCAGAAGATGTCTGAAAGCACCTACCAGATTTGTTTGTTGAATATTTTTCGTGTCTGAAAAGCCTTCAAATCAGCCGACATTTTCATTTAACCTAAAGATTAAATGTCAAGGACTGGCTAATGGTTGTTGGGTTGTTGACCTCTGATGACTGGAATTTCCATGGGGTGACCAAGATGAAACACTTTAGGTGTCTGATGGACAACTAAAAAACAAGCTGTTGACACATAGTGCTATTTGCAAAATTATATTAATTAATCTGCGAGACATTCAAAAATTAGTGTTTATTAACTTTTCATCTGTAGGATGGAACATATATGCTTGATGTCTTAAAAAAACAGTATCTGCTGCTGCATGTTTGTTCAGCTTCTAGCAGTTAATTTTTGATCAATTGCTATCGAATGTAGATTGTCATTTCAACCTATTGGTTTATTTTTCACCCACATTTCATGTCATATCCCAAGCTTTGCAAACTTGGGAAATAAATTAAGACACTTGTCAGGAGAGAAACTAGCTAAACTTGCTGCCCAAATAATGTAATTATTCTCATTAAAACATGCTGCTTGCCTACAAAATGTATTAGTCATGTTTGAGTTGTACATGTGAAAGCAACTTTGTAATCTGTGTTGTGTTTTTGAATTAAGTGTTTCTGAAAACATCAAGCCTTGTGTTCCGAACATTCAACTGATCATTTTGCTAGATTAATTCAGCTGGTACTTGTTGTTTTACACTTCTTTTCGTATATATCATATGTTTACTTTGTTTGTTTTATTCCATTACAAAACAACTTACCACCACAAAGATTATAAAAAAAAAAGTTTACTACTGTAAATAAGAGTGAAGCCCTCATTGTGGTGATTTGACTAATTTTTATTTGGAAAAACCTTAAAATGAGCTGTTGGTTGACACGTACTATGGAGAAGAGTTTGTGCCACCCTGAAACGCAAACACAACTTTTGGATGAGGGGAAAAACAATCGCCATGATGTATTGTTTTATAGTGCCGGAGCAAGCAGAAACGGTGCCATTTGGAAATGCAATGCACAAGATGTGTTGCTTTTCACCATGGCCATACTGTGTTAACCAGAAGAACACTGACATCATGGCTGAACCTCATGGTAGTAAGACAGTAGTTGAACTGTCGAAGGAGGTGCTCAGCAGCCTAGAAAAAGAAGCCTCAACATTGGTACAGTCATGTGTTAGTCGGTGGCCATGCACCTCCAGGGCGAGAGATTTGGCCTGTACAATATGTCCATGGTAAGCTGCATGATAGTGGCTAACATCATGTTATCATGCTACCCCCCACCTGTAGCTGGCTAGCTCACCAACTCAAGAAGCTAGCAGCAGACTATATGAATGTATAAGTGGCCAAATTATTTTAACATAACTTATGCACAACACCAAACAGACCAATTAGTCAAGCCTCTATAATTTTTTAAACACCAATATCAATGTAGTAAATGTTGTTACTTAACAGCTAGGTAGCTAGCTTGCACCTTTTTATTTAACTGAGCTATAAAGTTTTTTTTATTTATTTCTTTGTCAAAAGCTTATGATCTGTGTGTAAAATAATGAATTTGGCAAGCAGCACTGGGCTGTTTGTTAATGCTTTTAATAATGATTTTTTAAAAAATTATTTTAATATTACTTTTTTTGATGACGAGGATGCCAGGACATTTGCCCCGTATCAATCAGGCACCAGGAAAAGGCACTGTACTTTCCAGCAGTCAATCAGAAGTGGAAATTGGGTAATTGTCACCCTTTACACTTTTTTTTTCTGAGAGGCCAGAAAGATTTCAAAGTTCCTTCGCCACTTGAAAAAGGCAAGCTGGCATCTGCCAGTTTGGGATTAAAGAGTGTCTATTTTCCAGGCAAGTTTTATTTGTATTAATACCATTATTGGCAGCACGGTGGAGAAGTGGTAGTCACACACAACGCCAGCAGTACTGTCCGACTTAAACAGACAAAAAAGGGCAGGAAAAATAAAAAAAACCAACAGCACTGTAGATGTTGATTTTCTGTAGGGGTTTACTCCTGTAGCATATTCCTCCCCCGAGGTATCCATTAGGCAGTGGCACTATTTAACCCATAGCTTTGGGCTGGTTCGTGGACCTCAGGGAATATCCACACACCGGTGGGCCTGCGTACCGTACATCTAGGGGCCAGACCTCCTCCGAGTCCCTTGTAGTTCAGCCAGGGTCCAGGGTGTACCCAGTTACCATGTGCCGCCACGAGGAGGCACTACATAGGGCTTGCTGTTGGAGAGGCTATGTACTGGCAAGGAGAGACTTACATGCTTAGCTCCACTGTTCGCATTTCTGCTAGCCCGCAGTGAAGGTTGAGAGTGAGACGTGACAGGCACAGAGCACTACACCAACACATTAGATGCTTCACAACAACCCGATTTCTTACACAAGAATGTCAGACACAACTGCACATTTTGTCTGGGCAGGGCGAAGCCAGAGGAAACTCTGGTGGAGGCCCGCAGTGGTCCTGACGTGCAAATCGGTTGTCCAACCTGGGTATAGGGGCTAAAGACTAATCAAACCATCTAGTAGCTGGTTCCCTCCGAAGTTTCCCTCAGGATAGCTGGCACTCTGAACAGCAGTTTTATCTGGTAAAGCGAATTAGAGGTCTTGGGGCCGAAACGATCTCAACCTATTCTCAATCTTTAAATGGGTAAGAAGCCCGGCTCACTGGTTTGGGGCTTGGCATGGAATGCAAGCGCCCAGTGGGCCACTTTTGGTAAGCAGAACTGGCACTGCAGGATGAACCGAACACCGGGTTAAGGCGCCCGATGCTCATCAGACCCCAGAAAAAGTGTTGGTTGGTATATTTTCTCCCAAAACTGTCCATTTAAATATTCAGTCTGTCTGGAGGTTTGCGGGTGCGCTGTGACCTGCACACTACCCCCGGGGACACAGCAGGTGCCACTGGTGAGGGAGTTTTATGTGGGGGACTGGAAAGGGTTTGTGTGTTAATGTGAGAATGTCCATCCTCTCCAGGGGACACCAACTCCTCTACCTGATTCTCTCTCTCTCTGGCAAAGTATCTGGCAGACACGCTCCCCCAGTATTCTGTCCCACCACAGGACACTCTGTGGAATAGACTGTCTCTGAGCCTGTATCATGACGCAGGCACACATTGTCCTGATATCTGCAGAACACCATCCATCATTCAGCTTAATAATAAGGGAGACTGGACCACTCTGCCTGAAAATAACCCCAGGTAGCCATTGCTGAGTTTTGTTACTGCTGAAGTTCCTCATATAGACATGGTCATATGGTTTTAACTGTCTCTCTTGTGCATGTTGATTATGTCCCTCCTTCTGTTTTTCCTGCTTCCTTTCCACTTTTATTTTCATGTCCAGGCACAGCAAGTCCAATCTTGTCTTGGGCCTACGACCCATGAGCATCTCTGCTGGAGTGCGCACAGTTGTAGTCTTTGTGTGTTCAATGCCAATGAATGTGGATGAAGGCGGTCACAGAGGGTGATCCCCAATCATCTTGGTCCTCCATGCCATTAGACTCTGGCCACCCCCTGCCAAGGACCATGTGGTGGTTGCAGGCGTATCAGCCACTCCACGTAAAAAGCTGTCACGCGCAGGCATCCTCCTACAAGGATCTACGCCCACCTGAATGTCATGGTCTGTGATCTGGGCTCTTCCATCCTCTGATTGGTGCTTTAATTCACCTGCGCCCATGTCCTTGAATGACCTTCGCTCACCTCCCCTGTCTCTGATTGGCTGGCCAGTTCCTGCACAGCTGCGCCCAATCTCCTTGATAGGCCTCCCCTGGCTATATACACTCACTGGCCACTTTATTAGGTACACCTTGCTAGTACCGGGTTGGACCCCCTTTTGCCTTCAGAACTGCCTTAATCCTTCGTGGCATAGATTCAACAAAGTACTGGAAACATTCCTCAGAGAGTTTGGTCCATATTGACATGATAGCATCACGCGGTTGCTGCAGATTTGTTGGCTGCACATCCATGATGCGAATCTCCCGGTCCACCACATCCCAAAGGTGCTCTATTGGATTGAGATCTGGTGACTGTGGAGGCCATTTGAGTACAGTGAACTCATTGTCATGTTCAAGAAACCAGTCTGAGATGATTCGAGCTTTATGACATGGCGTGTTATCCTGCTGGAAGTAGCCATCAGAAGATGGGAACACTGTGGTCATAAAGGGATGGACATGGTCAGCAACAATACGCAGGTAGGCTGTGGCATTGACACGATGCTCAATTGGTACTAAGGGGCCCAAAGTGTGCCAAGAAAATATCCCCCACACCATTACACCACCACCACCAGCCTGAACCGTTGATACAAGGCAGGATGGATCCATGCTTTCATGTTGTTGACGCCAAATTCTGACCCTACCCTCCGAATGTCGCAGCAGAAATCGAGACTCATCAGACCAGGCAACGTTTTTCCAATCTTCTATTGTCCAATTTTGGTGAGCTTGTGCGAATTGTAGCCTCGGTTTCCTGTTCTTAGCTGACAGGAGTGGCACCCGGTGTGGTCTTCTGCTGCTGTAGCCCATCTGCCTCAAGGTTCGACGTGTTGTGCGTTCAGAGATGCTCTTCTGCATACCTCAGTTGTAATGAGTGGTTATTTGAGTTACTGTTGCCTTTCTATCAGCTCGAACCAGTCTGACCATTCTCCTCCGACCTCTGGCATCAACAAGGCATTTTTGCCCACAGAACTGCCGCTCACCGGATATTTTCTCTTTTTCGGACCATTCTCTGTAAACTCTAGAGATGGTTGTGCATGAAAATCCCAGTAGATCAGCAGTTTCTGAAATACTCAGACCAGCCCGTCTGGCACCAACAACCATGCCACGTTCAAAGTCACTTAAATCACCTTTCTTCCCCATTCTGATGCTCGGTTTGAACTGCAGCAGATCGTCTTGACCATGTCTACATGCCTAAATGCATTGAGTTGCTGCCATGTGATTGGCTGATTAGAAATTTGCGTTAACGAGCAGTTGGACGGGTGTGCCTAATAAAGTGGCCGGTGAGTGTATGTTCCTTTGTTGCTTTGGCACTTTGTCGATTCGTCTCACACTCTCACTGAGACTCAGAGACTTTTAATCGCCAGAGTGCCTCATCTGTTGTGAGCTTTTCCCGCTGTCTGTTTCTCCCATTTGTAAGTTTGCCACTTCCTGTTGTGAGCCTTCCCCGCTATCTGCACCTGCCTATCTGTACCTGATGTTTTCGTTCTCGTGTAATAAAAGAGTTGTCAGAACCGGTTTGCCTCCACCGTCTGCACTTGGGTCCTCTTCCTGCTACCATTGTGTCACTGAAGACCGACAAGGACCTAGGAGGACAGTCATACTCGACCCCAAATGACCACCAAAGAAGAAAAGTTGAAGTTCAGTTGAAGATTTCCTCCAGTTCGCCTACCAGCCCCGACTGAGAGTTTAGGATGCCATCATTTACCTGCTTAACCATACCTACGCCCACCTGGATAAGCCAGCGAGCACTGTGAGGGTCATGTTCTTTGACTTCTCATGCCTTCAACAACATCCGGCCAGCTCTAATGGGTGAGAAGTTGACAGCAATGCAGGTAGATGCCCCCCCCCCTTGTGTCCTTGACTACATAGGCATTGTTGACTGGTAGACCACATGTGGTAGTTTGCAAAAATGTGTGTCAGACAGAGTGGTCAGCATCATTGGGGCTCTGCAGGGGACGGTCCTGTCTCCCTTCCTTTTCACCCTCTACACCATGGACTTCAACTACCACACAGAGTCCTGCGATCTTCAGAAGTTCTCTGATGACTCTGCTATGGTCGGATCCATTAGCCAAGGGCGAGGAGATTGAGTACAGGGCTGTGGTGGGAAACTTTGTCACATGGTGTGAGTAGAACCATCTGCAGCTCAGCGTGACTAAGACAGAGGAGCTGGTTGTTGATCTGAGGAGGGATGTGACACCAGTGACCCCTGTTTCCATCCAGGGGGTTACTGTGGAATACAACAAGTACCTGAGGGTGTATATAGGCAATAAACTGGACTGGGCTAAGAACACTGATGCCCTCTACAAGAACAGACAGCCGTCTCTACTTTTTGAAGAGGCTGAGATCCTTCAACATCTGCCTGACAATGCATAGCCTGTGTTGGCCAGTGCTCTCCTGTTTGCTGTTGTGTGTTGGGGCAGCAGGTTGAGGGTAGCGGTTGCAAATGGGCTCAATAAATTGGTCCACAAGGCCAGTAATGTTGTGGGGGTGGAGCTGGACTCTCTGGAGGCGGTTTCTGAGAGGAAGATGCTGTTGAAGTTATGTGCCATCATGGACAGTGTCTCCCACCCACTCCATGGCGTGTTGGTCGGGCACAGGAACACTTTTAGTGATAGACTCATTCTGCCGAAATGCACTACAGAGTGCACAGGAGATCGTTCTTGCCTGTGGCCTCAAACTTTACAACTCCTCCCTCAGATTGTCAGACACTCTAGTCAGTAGTCATTAGACTAGCCCTTCGACTTATTTTACCCTATCGGGTGTTTGTTTGTGTTGTTTGTTTCATGCTGCAGTAGTATAGATACTAGGATGTTATATGTTGGATTTTTGCTCTTCATTGTGCCATATTCTCTTCACATCACTCAGTGAAAAGCAGCGCATCTTGTGCATTGCATTTCCACATGGCACGGTTTCTGTGTGCTGCGGCACTGTAAAACAATACATCAAGCCAACCCCCCCACCCCATCCCAAAGTCGTGTTTGCATTTCAGGGTGGCACAAAATCTTCTCCATAATGTACAAATAAGATTTTTCCTTGAAATTGACACCTTATATTCTTTAGTATTATCCATCTGGCTTGTTCTCAGGTTCTGGGCTTTGCTGTCTGACTTTCTGTATGTGCACCGGCTCACTTCACCTCTTCCCTTCATCTCCTCCTTCTGCCAAGGCTTTGGAAAAGTGTTCTACTGGAGAGGACAGGTACTGCATACATAAAGAGAGAAAATAGGGGAAGCAGGAGAGAGAGGAGGCTAGAAGGACAGAGACAGAAGGAAGGGGGGATGGCAAGGGAGAGTAGGACAGAGAATGAGAGGACTCATGACCACCATTTGATTACTTCAGCAATGTTAAAATATGATTTGTGTTTTTTCTGTATGTGTAGCAGGAGGCAAAGAAGAGTTGGTTCAATCTGAGTGCCCAGGAGCTCCAGCCCGTTTACTGCACCAAGCAGTTGGAGGGCCAGGGCTGGCTAAGTAGTTACGGTTGCCCCGATGATGCGTGGAATGGGGGCTGCTCACTACTCTTGGAGGGGATGATCCCTGCCACACTCAACAAAGTCTGTGCCAGGTATGTGCGTATATGTTTGTCAGCATAGGCGGTGCTAGGGCATCTGGTATGGGGGAGCGAAATTTGGAAAACATTACATTAGAAATAAAAAAAACAAAACACTGTTTTGAACTAAATAAGCTTACCTTGCTGTATGTAAAGAGAAATTATTTATATCCCATTTGAAATGCTTTGAATCTTTGGCGCTGAATTATTACTCATTTAGGTGGCTCTCCACAGGGGGCAGGGGCTTTATTTATTTACTCTGCCCAGATAGAAATTCAATTCTGAAAGAAGTGGTTGCCTTTGTGCTTTTATTGGGCAATAATAGAATGACGTCTTTTGATAGGGTTGTTTTTGTGGCGTTGTCTTTGAGTGCAAATTAAGTTTTTGTTTTTTTGTCATAGCAGAGTGCACACCTCAAAGGACCAGTCTGTTCAGGTCTAAAAGTCTTGCAACTTATGCTCAATTTATGTCAGTTTACAGCTTCACCTTTTTTCTTTTTTTTTAATCATGACATCACTCCTACATACACATACTTCATTCCTTTATGTTGATCAGTGAAAAATGTTAGCTGAACTGGAATGTCGGTGAAGTGAAATTACTGCCATGGTTGCTTAAAAAAAGAAAGTAAAAGCAGAGATAAGATAAATAATTGACTGCATATACACATCAGTGGTTTATTCATGTGTTGGGTGATTTTTTTTTTTAATCATAGATAGGATTTACTTTAAAAAATTTTCAGTGATAATTTTGGGGAAGCTAAGTTTCACCTAGTCTTAACAGCGCTGCCTGTTTGTCAGATAGCAGTTGATCCACAGTGTTAACATCTTGAGCATTTATCTGTATGCATTTATCTTTGCCGTGTTTGCTCTTATAGTGGTTTACTTTTGTTGTGTTTTTTTTTTTTTTTGAATTTGTGTTATAGACTTCTGTTCCCTTAGAAACTGAGACCCCAGCTTTTATGCTGAACATGCTATTCACCAATAACCAGGCATCTTTAGAACCTGGTATACTGTTTTATTATGCACAGTCTCTATTGCAGCAGCATAAGCACCATTCTCATCATTCCAAGAGCTGTGAACTCAAAAACTCTTTTGAATTTCTGTTGCAGACTTTTGTTCTCTTAAACTGAGAGGGCTGGTACTCACATGACCGTCCCCCAGCTTTTACTATGAACAGGCTGTTAATCACCAACCAGGCATGTGTAGAACCTGGTATACTGTTTTACTCTGCACAGTCTCTGTAGTAGCAGCATTGTCATCACACCAAGAACTGTCAACCCAAAATCTCAGTATATTAATGGAGTCCACCACAGGACACACATACAGTGGATATAAAAAGTTTGCACACCCCTGTTAAAATGGCAGGTTTTTATGATGTAAAAGAAACCAAAATAAATTACGTCAGAACTTAAGTGAAATTGCAACCTGTGAAAAACAAACATAAAAGTGAAAAAAGAAAAGTACAAAACTTAAAATAAACTGGCTTCACAAGTGTGCACACCCTTTTTCAATTGGGGATGTGGTTGTGTTCAGAATTAACCATCGCATTCAAAAGCATGTTAATAAGTATACACCTACCATCAATTAAACTGACTGTGATTAACCCCGAATAAAGTTCAGCTGTTTCTGTAGGATTTTCCTGACATCTTTTTGGTTGCATCCAACTGAATGGGATCTTTGTTGAAAGGTATCGATGAGGAGACAGGTACAAAATAATTCCAAGGCATTAGATGACCATGGAACACCAAGAAGACAATCACCAATGTGTTTAAACTATGGCACAATAGTGACATTACCAAGAACAGGATGTCTCTCCAGAAATGATAAGATAAAGAGGAAACTGGTCAGCAAGGCTCCCAAGAAAGAGGCCTATGGCAAAATTAAAGGAGTTGAAAGAATTTATGGCAAGCACTGGTTACTCTTTACATGTGACAACAATCTCCCTTATTCTTCATATGGCTGGGCTGTGTGGTAAGATGGAAGCCTTTTCGCATGGAAAAAAAAAAACATCCAACCCCAGCTAAACTTTGCGAAAAGATACATCTAGTCTCCCAAAACCATGTGGAAAAATGTTAGTCTTATGAGACCAAGGTTGTACTTTTTAAAATGTAGCATTCTGGTGTACTCTGAGAAGAAAATTTAAGGGAAAAGACAACATTTACTTTAATCAAAAAACACATTGACACCAGTGTTTCAACTCTAGTGGGGTTAACCAGCAAGTTTTGGCTGGTGAGCCAAATAGTTTCTCATTTCTTCAGTCTTTTGGCCTGTACAAGTCCTTCACATGCTCCTTTCCACTGCTTGGCGATGTGCCTCTTCCTTGCCACATTTTCGTCCTCTACCACTTGCTTCCTTTTCTTTGCAGCACTCGCAGATGGCTAGAAGTCAAACTCCATCCTTCTCTCTCTGGCTCTGAGTAACTTATTCTGTCGCTGGGCCTTGTCTCTTGTTCCTGCCGAATTGATGTTGCTGCACAGCCTCCTGTCGACTGCCCCAAACTTTACATCATCCCTTATGAACATCTCTACGGCACTCTGCTCCCTGGACTGCAAAGTGTATTTCACCATCTGGATGGCACTGAATGTAGCGATGTTCATGCTGGTGCTTCTTGGGTCTATGATGTCGCCCATCAGATTGAATGAAAATTCGACCAAGGGACCATGGAAGATAGACATGGCAGCCTTTACAACTTGGCACAGGCCTGAATATTTTCCTGTTTCAAAGACAGAGGACCACCATCTCACCACATCATCTCCCTCTTTAAAAGTGAGCAGGGTGTGGTCCACACTTTAGGCACAGCATTTTCGGTTTTTAATTTTCAAAGCCATTCAGCATGCTGAATTTCGCCACAAGAGGACACTGTTACATAACCTCACACGAAAAGGCACAACTTTTGGATCCGTGGAAACACAAAATCCGGGTGAAAAATCAGGTTAAAAATCTGGGTATTTTTCGGTGAAATTCGGTAAAAACCGAAAATGCTGAGCCTTGTGTATCTCCTGGTGAATGTCAGCATCATGTGGCAGTAGGTTACTCATGTGTGAGCTTCTTCGGTTCAAACCCAGTCTTAGTGTGCCCTCTCACAACGGGATCCACAGCAGACAAGCACTGCAGGGTCTTGCTCAAGCTAAGGCAGCTTTTTCTGCAGGTATTTGGCACATGTACTGTATGCACTGGAGACTTCTTGGAGGAATGGCTTCAGCAGCTGAAACAGAGATCAATAACAATAAGCACACAAAACTTACTACTGTACATGTAATCATACAAACCTGGCAGAGGTTAAAAATTAATCATTCTAATTACAGTATTTTAAAGTACTCGCAGGGTGTTGTGGATGTGCCACTCTGAATCAATCAGCCTCCCGTCCCACATGCATCTCTCTCACAGGTAGCAGTTTGTCATCAAAGTCCAGAGTAGCCAGTGCTTTGGGCATGGGATTCAGGTGTGCAAATTTGACAAAGCAGGCAAGAAAGTTGGGGAAGACTTGCAGCTGTTTGTCATGCTGTTTATGGATGAGTGTCTGACTGCTCTGTGAAGAAAATAACATAAAGTTGTGGTTCGGTGAACAAAAAATTACATGAGGATTGCATACAGATTATAGCTCAAGGGTGTCAGCAGGTGTAAGTTATATTTAATAGTTAAGACCTTTGTAAAACTAAGGGGGAAAATAAATTATTTTTTGGGTAAAAAATAGAACTACCAGGGTAAGTTCTTAGGTAGGGTAATAAAGCAAACCATTAATATTTCTTTCTACAGGACTTCAGAAAGTAAATACTAGGATTCACTTGGAATCCTCTTAATTTGAAAAAGCATAAAAGGACATATCTAAGGACCTACAGACATCCTGCTCAAAGTGGTCTCAGTAATTATTAGACATGGCATTACTGTAATTAAAAACTGTACACAATCTGCTCACTACAAGTATAGCTTCATTTTATTTTCTGGAGCCAGCCATCACAGACTTTTGTAACATTTTTATCATCATAATCCAATTCTCATAATTCATGATTTAAAAACTTTTTTTTTCTTCTCACTCTGGTTAGGTAAAAAGCTTGATGAGAAATATAGCATTCATCTGAGTAAAACTGTCATAGCCATAAGCAGAGGACTCAATCTTCAACTCACCCGGAACACCATAACATATTCTTTAAGGATTGGCAGCACTCCTGTATATACACTGAGGTGCAGTTCAGTTGTGGGGGCTTGTCTTTGAGCTCTCTCATTCTGAAAAATTGACCAGATATCAGCTGGCATCAGGGCCTCATTTTTCATGGTCATAAAAGTTTGTTAAGGCTAACCCCAACTACATGATCCGCTGTCAAGCTTTCCATTATAGACCAATATCATTGTTTACAAACATTGCCGCGCAAATTTTTACAAACATTTACAAACATGTATTTTTACAAACATGTATGTACTCAGTTTCAATTGTGGATTCAATTGTGACTCAATTTCACTGTGATGGCCTGGCAGCCTGTCCAGGGTGTCTCCCTGCCTGCTGCCCAATGACTGCTGGGATAGGCTCCAGCATCCCAGCAACCCTGAGTAAGGATAAGCGGTTTGGATAATGGATGGAGTACAGGTATACAAACTAAAGATCAGCACTGATAAAAAAAAGACATGTTAGGGGGCGTTCCGGTGGCTCATCTGTTCTTTTTTTTTTGGACAATACATCATACAAAGACATTTCCAAATGCTAGAAAACAAGCCCAACTTGCCACCAAATAACAAAACAACAGAAACCCACTTTTCAAAGCAAACATGCTTTTACAATATGGGTGCATTTGCTGGACATTTCAAAACATGTCTCCACAGTTGATCAATTGAAAGAGAGTTCATATGAATGACAGATTTATTTACTGAGAAAATTAAAGACAAACCATTTAGTCATGATTGTCTGAAAGGTTACGCGATTTCTTTCCCCAAACCATCTTTTTTTTGGGGAGGGGGATTTCCCTCCCCTTTTTCTCCCCAATTGTACCTGGTCGCTGCTCCACCCCCTCTGCCGATCTGGGGAAGGCTGCAGACATGCCTCCTCTGATACATGTGGAGTCGCCAGCCACTTTTTTTCACTTGACAGTGAGGAGTTTCACCAGGGGGACGTAGCGCATGGGAGGATCACGCTATCCGCTAGCGCAGCGACCAGGACACGTACCCACATCCGGCTTCCCACCCGCAGACACGGCCAGTTGTGTCTGTGGGGATGCCCGACCAAGCCGGAGGTAACACGGGGATTTGAACCAGTGATCCCCATGTTGGTAGGCAACGGAATAGACTGCTATGCTACCCGGACGCCCCGCTTTAACCAACTTCGGAAAATTACTACTACGGCTGTGAGAAGATCCATTTTTGTATGACAACCCCTCTTTTCCAAACAAACTATGTGCTAAAATTAAAGGGACCTTGAAACATCAGCAGCTGTGTACAAGGCAGCCTCTGCCAGGCACACGGATGACTTACATAAGCATCCTCTGTGCAGTGAGAGCGTTTCTAGGAAGAAATACACATTATTTTGGAATCCAGCAAATAAGTTTACAACGAAATTAACTGAAAAAAACAAGTGTTTGTACAACGATTTAGTGAAAAGAAAAGAAAAACAAGTCAAGTATAATTGTGGAAGGTTTTGGACTGCTTCTGCCGAACAGCAAACACTGTAGATGTCACCTACAACACTAATGTCCATTGACTTAACAACAAAGAGCACGGCGGGTGAAGTGTTATTGGTCTTCTCCTGTGTGTGTATGTGTGTGTGTGTGTGCGTGTGCGTGTGCACACAACTGTCAGAGTATTGTTTGTGTTACTGAGGAAATGCCTCCTCCTTCATCAGCATGCATGGGCTCTCCTGGTTGTCCATACGACGTCTGGGGCCCATCATGCCGCTCTTATGCTTGAATGATTTGGATCTTTTGGGCGGGTTTGGATTCTTATCAGATTTCCTTTTCTTGGCGATATTTTCTGTCCCATAGGACCAGTCATTGTCATTCACATCATTGTTGTCTTCTTGGTCACTTTCTGACTTATTGTTACCAGTGACTATTCTGTGGTTGGCTATGCGGCTGCTGTTGTGTCCCATTCCCAGGCATTTCTCCAGGTGCAGGGCAAAGCATGAGGCAGCGATGCTCCGGCTTCAGTTTGGGCACATACATTCTTTATTCTTCCACTGGTTGTACACCTGGCCAAACACATCTACTCCTGGCTGGTCCACAGTTTCAAAGTCCCTCACGCTTTCTTGGTCTGTGTCATCCAGGAAAAAGTAGCCCTGCTTGACAGCACAGTGTACCTCAAAGCACAGCCCAGGCATGCATCCTCCACCAAGTCAGACAGGATGTCCTGAGCTAGCCCCTCCAGCTTGCTGTTGTCCAGGCTGGACATTGAAACCTCCTCCATTTTCATTTGCCAGAGCTACAAAATGAATCGACACCACTGTGATCATGCTGTAGTGCTTTAAGCATTGGCCAAAATGGGTAACTGCATGTTGAACACCGGCGAGAAGCTGACTTTAGGCTTTCCACGTTTACAATGTACTAATTCGGCAGGCATCTGTCAGCAGCAGTGTGGATTCGAATCCAGCCTGGGCCCTTTGCTGCATGTCATCCCCGCTCTCTCCTGTCTCTCTCTACTGTCACATTAAAATAAAGCAGAAAATGTCGAAAAAAGAATCTTTAAAAAAATGAAATGTTAGCTTGGCAAATGTTAATATGTATAATTGTTAATCTTGATATGTATGTGACAAGATAACATTAAACAGCCAATAGTCAGATATTCGTTGAGTTTATAGCACAGAAATATAGTCAGTAAAACAGCTGACATGTAAAACAACACATGAATCACACTAAGCGAGCTGCACTCTGATACAGTGGACAGCACATACATGATATGAAGAAACAAGACAGACAGACTGAAATTACTGAGGTGGCAGTAGCAGAGAGGAGGTTTTTATATATATATATATATAATGCTGGCAGATTTGATGATTAATGAGCCACTCTGGGAACCTGGGAACTAAATGACTAGTATGTGTTGAATTATGTTTTATGTATTAGAACAGCATTGTGCATAAGACACACATTTGCATGCTTAATCAATTTTTAGACCTGTAAAGAAGAATCTGTTATGGCTGACATGCACAGAGAGCAGAGCAAGAACTGATTGAGGATCAATCTCTTTCAACCAAGAAGACATCACTGGAAGATCTATTTGGCAAATCTTTTGCAGCTGTTGGCAAGCTAGTGCAGAAAAACAGAAGTTGATAGAGAGATACAATTGTACAGAAGTGTTCAGTCTATTCACCTCAATAATAGTCCAGGTGAATGGTCAAAGAAGAATGCACGTGTTTAACCCATGCTGCCCCCATTTGGCCTTCCTCCCTATTCCAGCAATCTCCATGCCCAGTGAGCGGGTCATTTCAACAGAAGCAAATATTTTGACTGCTCAGAGATCTCTGCTAATGTCAGAAAATATTTATATCATCATTCTTCTCAAAAAGGATATGCCCATGAGGCGCTGTAGTCAACTGACATCTCCTATTTTAATGCACTTTAATTTACTAGGACAAAGTACGCTGTGACCAGCTAATTTGACTTGCCTTGCAAGTAGTTTTGGGTTTTTTTTGTTAGGTAATTTATTATTTTATGTTATCTAGAGTAGACTTTCCCAGGGAGGTTGAGCAATGCGATGCCCCGATAATTGGAGCACACCCTCTGGTCCCCCTTTTTAAATATGGGAACCACCACCCCAGTCTGCCACTCCACAGTTACTGTCCCTGACCTCCACATGACACTGAAGAGGCTTGTCAGCCAAGACAGCCCAACAATGTCCAGAGCCTTCAGCAACTCAGGGCGAATCTCATCCACACCTGGCAACTTGCCACTGAGGAGCTTTTTAACTACTTCAGAGGCCTCTGCCAGGGATATGGGTGGGGCTTCCCCTGAGTCTTCAGACTCTACCTCCTCCACTGAGGATGTGTTAGCTGGGTTCAAGAGTTCCTCAAAATGTCCTTTCCACCGCTCGGCAACATCCCCAGTCCAGGTCAACAGTTCCCCTTCCGGCTGAACACAGCCTGAGTCAAGCCCTGCTTCCCCTTCCTGAGTCGCCGGATGGTTTGTCAGATCTTCCTTGATGCCAACCGAAAGTGCTCCTCCATAGCCTCGCCGAACTCCTCCCACACCTGAGTTTTTGCTTCCACGGCCGCCAAAGCCACAGCCCTTCTGGCCTCCTGGTATCTGTCTGCTGATTCAGGAGACCCATGGGCCAACCAAGCCCGAAAGGCCTCCTCCAGCTTCCCTCACCACCGGTGTCCACCACCGGGTTCTTAGGTTGCCACCTCGACAAGAACCGATGACCTTATGACCACAGCTCCTGCTTGCTGCATCTGCAATAGAGGCTTTGAACATGGCCCACTCAGACTCCATGTCTCCAGCCTCCTTCGGGATACACGAGAGCTTCTTCTGGAGGTGGGGGTTGAAGGCCTGATGGACAGGGGCCTCTCCCAGACGTTCCCAGTTCACCCTCACTACATGTTTGGGTTTTCCAGGTCTGTCCAGCAGCCTTCCCCACCATCTGATCCAACTCACCATCAAATGGTGATCAGTTGACAGCTCTACTCCTCTCTTCACCCGAGTGTCCAAAACCTACGGCCACAGGTCTAATGATACGACCACAAAGGCTATCATCGATCTTTGACCAAAGGTGTTCTGGTACCAAGTACACTTATGAACTACCTTATGTTCGAACATAGTGTTTGTTATGGCCAATCCATGAGTCACACAGAAGTCCAATAGGGTGCTGGAAAGGAGGCTCTGACCAATTGTTGAACCTCAGATCCAGGAGGAACAATGCGGGTTCTGTCCTGGCTGTGGAACAACGGACCAACACTTTACATTTGTGGAAGTACTGAGGGGGACATGGGAATTTGACCAGCCAGTCTACATGTGTTTTGAGAACTTGGATAAGGCTTACGACCGTGTACCCAGAGGCACTTGGGGGGGGGGGGTACTGCGGGAGTATGGGGTACCGGGGCAGTTGCTACAAAGCATCCGGTTCTTGTATAACCAAAGTGAGAGCTGTGTCCACATCATCAGCACAAAGTCAAACATGTTTTCGGTGGGTGTCGGACTCTGCCAAGGTTCTCCCTTGTCTCTGATTCTGTTTGTGATATTCATGGACATGACCTCAAGGCACAGCCAAGGTGAGGAGTGTGTCCATTTTGGGAACCCAGAATTGCATCTCTGCTCTTAGCAGATGATGTGGTTTTGTTGGCTTCATCAGAACGCGACCTCTAGCATGCACTGGGGCAGTTTGCAGCTGAGTGTAAAATGACTGGGATGAGAGTCAGCACCTCCAAGTCTGGGGCCATGGTTCTGTTCCAGAAAATGTTGGATTGCCCCCTCCAGGTTGGGGATGAGTTGTTGACTCAAGTGAAGGAGTTCAAGTATCTCGGGGTCTTGTTCACAAGTGAGGGTAGGATGGAGCGGGAGATTGACAGGTGACTTCGTGCAACATCAGCAGTGATGCAGACGTTGTACCAGACCGTTGTGGTGAAGAGGGAGCTGAGCCGGAAGGCAAAGCTCTCAATTTACCAGTCATTCTTCGTTCCAACCCTCACCTATGGTTATGAGCTTTGGGTAGTGACCGAAAGGGTGAGATTGCTGATACAAGCGGCTGAAATTAGTTTCCTCCATAGGGTGTCTGGGCTCAGCCCTAGAGATAGGGTGAGGAGCTTGGACATCTGGAGGGAGGTCGGAGTAGAGCTGTTGCTCCTTCGCAGCTCTTACATTGACCCTGCTAAGATGGACAATGTAAGATAGTCAAAAGGAGCCAGTTGAGGTGGTTCGGGCATCTGATCAGGATGCCTCCTGGGCACCTTCCTTTGGAGGTTTTCCGGGCTTGACCAAATAGGAGGAGACCCTCGGATAGACCCAGAACTTGCTGGAGGGACTCATGTCAAATCTGGCCTGGGAACGCCTTGGGATCCCCCAAGAGGAGCTGGAAGGTGTTGCTGGTGAGAGGGACGCCTGGAGTGCCCTACTTAGCTTGCTGTCACCGCGACCCTACCCTGGAGAAGCAGCTGAAGATGAATGAATGAATTAATTAATTAATTAATGTTGTCTAGATTTAAAGCACTTCAATATTGTGAGGACAGTATGCTCAGCTAATTTGGCTTGCCATGCTGGTGGAGTTTTTGTTGGTCAATTGTCATACTCTATGTTTGCTAAATTCAGTTCAATTAATGATAAATTCCATAATTTTCCACTGTATAAAAGACTGTTCATAACCGATGCTGAAAAGATTTATAGATCAGTCATAAATGGACAACAGCAATCATACGCCTTTTTTTTTTGTATTGAGTCGTGGCTGAATCGAATCATGAACTCCTCATCATGACTCAAATCCTATCGTAAGATTCATCCCATTGCGAGTAATAACCACTCATGCGTGTGCTCTTGTCCTCCCTTTTTGCCTTAGGTGTTATTTTTTTTCCTGTCTAATTTTTTCCCCACTTAATATTAGCCCTGGATGTGGCAATAATTTACACTTGTGTGTAATATCTAAATATACTTTACCATTTTATCCAAATTGAAGATATCTGTAGCAGTTGGACATATAGTACCTTGCAACATTTGCATTAAATATATATTTCACTCTTGAGTTTATTGAGTGAAAAACTGAAATAGATGGCTTTATTTCAATTGAAGACATTAATCCTGAATGAGATATTAATATTTCTGTGCAAATTTGATCATTTCCTGGTACAAAGCCTGGTACAAATCTAACAACATTACAAGTTTAAATGTGTCATAACTTTGCAGTCCCAAACGCTTGTCACACATGCAAAGTATTATTGTTAGCACCCCTACTGATCAGTGATGCAGTCTGATTCCAACCGACCACTCTCCGCACAGACGTCATGAGTCAGCGCCGGGCCCAGTGTAAGATGGTCAATGTAAGACAGTCAATGTAAGATGGTCAGTGTAAGACAGACAAAGTGGCCCCAGCCTGCCCAACTCAATCAGACGTAACATAATGTCATGTCAGTAGTGAATGAAAGATGTAAAAGCATGCAGCTTTAAAATGACCAGCCACAGCAAAATGCTCTGCACAGTTGATGCCTAAATGAAATAATTTCTAAGAGACTGCCTGCTATAGAAGAGGAGTCATAATAGCAAGACCAAGATAGTGATACACCAGCCTAGTTAACAACATCTGGTGTCGGAGCACCATTAACAGATGAAAACATAATTGACGACAGCGCACCTTGACACAGATGAAAACAATCAGTGATGGTGCACCCGCACATTGACAACATTATTCATGTCTGCTTAAAGGCCTTAGAAATACCAAACGCAAGTGTGTAGGTTTTTTATTCAAATCAATAATAGATAAGTTCTACTTGCATCATAGGCACACTCCCTGGAATGTTCACTGTGTGAAGTCTTGACACTTTGCCAGCTAACTAACTCTTCTGTGTGTATTTTGCTATGCAGTAGTCCATAATTACTACACAGTAGTCCATAAATATGTCCATAATTATGTGTGGGCACACTTTGCACATTCTGAACGCTGTGTACCGTAGACTCGGTGCTCGAGATCTTTGTATGATAGTAGCGAGATAAAGAGGGGTCTGGGTGCGGGCCTTAAACTGTTGTTGGCCCCAATAAAGCTGCATTAGCTGCATATACGTATATGGTAGTTTCACTTCTGACTCCCCCCTTTGTTCTCTGTGTTCGTATCATAGACCTTGGCCACCAAAACTGTGTTTGTTCTAAGCATTTCTCAAAAACGAGAAAATGAACACAACTCATGCTGTGGGTTTGATGTTACATTAATACCTAGAGGATGTACTTTATTTTTATTTCCTGTAGCATTTTGTCATGATGAGTGAAATGGTCGATAATATAACTTCAAGTTCTTGAATTCTTTTAATCATCCAACTTATATAGTTTATTCACTCTGTCATTTGTTTCCCTTATTTCACTCTTGCTTGCATTTACATTCTGTAACCCTGATCTCTTTAATGATTTAAGGTTGATCTGTGTGGTTTTTCTCCTGTTTTCTGCTTATCTTGCTGGCATTTTATGAGTAGTTAATTTTGTGAATGCTGTTTATTCCTTTCCATTTAAAACTGAAACACTCCAAGCCATGCATCTTGTTACCTCTCTTTTCTTTGTCTCAGGATCTTTTCCATCCATGTTCCCCTGGCTTCCAAAACTCTGGTGTCTCTCATCTACAAAGCATCTACAGGGATCACTGTGTCTTTGGAGCTGAAGACCACAGATGCTAATCTCTGCACACACAAGGAAGTTCAGGACTTTCCCTGTGAGTTTCTCTCCTTCCTACCAAGGTGTTTTTGGTATTTGTTAAGCCTTTATTCAACAACACAGTAGAGATAGATTTATGTCATAGTGGGATTAGAAGTTGGAAAGTTGCAAAGATAACATCTGACAATAAGGGCTTTCTTTGTGCATACTCAGAATTGATATCCTCCAAAAATATGACTTATTTGATGTCACCACAACTTCATAAAAAGGTCAGTTATTTCTTTTAATTTTCATATGTTGCAATGACTACTGTCGTAACCTGGCCCGAAGCTTCATGGCAAATAGAGGGAATGGGAAAACCCTCTGTTCTTGTCATCCCACAGATCATCAAAAGGACGGCATTATTATAAGCAGTTCCTGATAATTAATAAAGATTGCCTTTGCAGGTGGAGAACCTGAACTCACTTGCAGATTGTTTCTGTCTAGGACACATTGGCATGCATCTTCCCTGTGTTGTATGCCAAGCCTGCTGACAGCACAGGTTAAAATAAAGAGGGCAAATTGACACAATGCTAGTGAAATTTGTGGATTTATTGTAAATTAAGTAAACAAAAGTCGGGGCTCAGGCAGCCAAAGTTCAGCCTTTAAAGTAGCCCCAAGCCCGACACGCTCCGAGAAGACAGGTCGTTGAAGTTCCAACTAGGCAGGAACCGGGGAAGTTTGTTTATTTGTAAGGCTAATCGTACTTTGTTTCCAGCTTGCCGTATTTTTCCACTGCTGGACATGACTTTGTTGGAATTGTTGTGTGAGTTAATAAAGCAACGGGTTGAGTAGCTGTAGTGTTGAGATCATAACGGAGGCTAATTTACATTCAGCCCATTTATGGTATTTGTTTGTCATTTGTTTTAGCGATGGCAACGTTTGATTTACACGCGTTTACAGCTAATCCTATGCTAACTCAGCTGGATGAATGTAGGAGAAAAGATCTATGTGAGATTGCTGGACATTATGGCGTCTCTGTCTCAGGCTCTCTTCCCAAAAGGGACCTGAAAGCAGCGCTTATAGAGGCGCTAATTATTAAAGGGGTTCTTGGCTTACCGGTGCCTCTTGGTCAAGTATCTGATGAGGCCGCACTGTTTTCGGCTGAAGACCGAAACTGTTCTCCAGTGGAAGAGTTGGCCGAGCAAATGCCGGTTAGCTTTACTCCTGGCTCCCGTGGTATGGCAGAGGACAAACCGGTTACCCTGCCACCCTTTGGACATTTTTCTGTTGAGTCCACTCCTGGTTCCAAGCTGGATGCGTGGCGCTGTAATACCCTTGTGGTTTCACTATAGTCACTCTTACAGTGGTCTTATAGGAAATTGACAGGAGACGATATCACGTCTGACTACTCTCTATTGCAGCGTCCATCTTGTGTGTTTTATTCATGCAGCAAGCATCCTTATATAACCCTGATGTATGCAAATGAGGCGTTGTGTCAGCCAATTATATCCTAGGCTATGTCTAGCTACAGGATATTACATCCCCCTTCTTTTGTAATGAAAGAACATAACATTAGAAAATAACTTTAGTAATTCTGTGACAACATTTATCACTTACAGTACATGACGACTAACGCAGATCTAATCATAATACTTTCACCTTTCAAAGTTTCACTTGAACAATATGCTTAACAGTGCATTTGCCCTTTTCTCCTTGCAGAACAGGTAAGTAACAGGTAAGTAATAGGTATGTTGAACAAACACATTTCAACTGCATTTCAGTTTTTTGCATTTGCAATTCAATGAACATTGTAACATGATGTTTTTTCTTCTTTTTTTTTATAGGGCAGCAATCTGCCTACACCCTTTACAATTACAAATCCAGCACTTTTCTCGACTTGACTCTGCGCCCAGACCTGGTAGTGACACAAGGTCAATGGCAGAGTCCTCAGTGCCAGTGGTGTCTGCAGTTAAGTTCTGGGTCATTTGAATGTCCAGCCTGTCACACACTTCAGCTGTGTGTTGAGGTTCACATTCTTTGGTCTGCAGGAGGCAACGGCGGTTGCGGCGGTAAGTTTGGCCCTCATCAGTGCGGATGTGGTAAGACCTGTCCGTATCTGCAGGTTGCAGGATGGTTGCAGGTTTCCACTGTCCATTTTCCAGTTGGTAGTGTACGGTGTCTCTGGCCTGTAATGCTGACAGCAGCCTGGCATTTCAGTTGTAGTACCAGCGCTGCTGGAGTTGCCGCTGTTCTTGCCTCTCTCTCACTGACTTTTGGCAGGCGACCTGCAGTTGCAGGTGTGTTGCTGTGGTGAAGAGAATAGATCTCAGCCTTCGGCTCATAAGTAGCTGTGCTGGTGACTTGAAGCCATCTACTGGAGTGTTCCAGTACTCCAGCAGACTGAGGTAGGGATCCGTCTTTTCAGCCTTTGCCTTGTCCAGCATCGCTTTGATGGTCTGGACTGTTTTTTCTGCAAGCCCGTTGCTTTGTGGGTAGTGGGGGCTTGTTTTTGTGTGTCTGAAGTCCCATGCACTCGAAAAGTTCTTGAATTCCTTTGAGCTATATTGGAGGCTGTTATCCGAGATGACCTTTTCAGGAACGCCATTCCAGGAGAACATGGCTTTCAGCTTTCGGATCACCGCTGATGAGGTGGTAGAATACAGCCTCTCAAGCTCGAAGTACCTGTTGTGGTAATCAACAGCTACTACATAGTCCTCTCCCTTCCAGGAAAACAGATCAGTGGCAATGCCTTGCCATGGCCTTTCTGGAATTTCGTGTGACATCATTGGCTCTTTTGGGTTTGATTTTCGATGTTCAAGGCAGATGGCACACTTCTCCACCATGGCCTCAATTTCTTTTCCCATTCCTGGCCAGAACAGGATGTCTCTGGCTCTCTGCTTACTTTTCTCCAAGCCCTGGTGTGAAGTGTGTATGCATGTAAGCATGTTTGCACTGAGAGAGTGCGGGACGATGGTTTTCTCCCCTTTGAATAGGATCCCATCCATTTCGGATACTTCATCCCTGTGGTTCCAGTATTCAGCTATGGTGGGCGGGCATCTTTTTCTCACCTCAGGCCATCCTGACAGTATCGTCTGCTTCAACATGGTGAGCTTAGTGTCCTGTTCAGTTGCTGCTCTGATGTCAGCAAACTTTCTGTCATTCACTGGCAGGTTGCTAATGACTGTGTGAACCTGAGTATCCATGCCCTCACTTAGAGTGTGGTCATTGTAGGCTATTGACTTCTTGGAGAGTGTCTGCGACAGGAATATCTTTACCTGGACGATGGATGATGGCGATGTCATATTTCTGCTGCTGTAGGATCATTCATTGCAAGCGTGGAGAAGCTACCGCAAGGGGCTTTCTCAGTATCGACTGCAATGGCTTGTGATCTGATTCTACGATGACCTTGCGCCCGTAGACGTATTTGTGAAAACGTTTACACCCAAAGAGAATAGCAAATAGCTCTTTCTCTATTTGAGCATAGTTTTCTTCTGTGGCTGTGAATGATTTGGAAGCATACGCGATGGGCTTACCTTCCTGTAGGAGCACTGCCCCTAAGCCACTCTTAGACGTGTCGACTTGGAGCCTCAGCTCCCTGTTGGGGTCATAGTAGGTGAGCACAGGTCCTGGCTCGCGTGTGATGATGTCCTTCATCTGCTGGAAAGCAGAGTGGTGCATTTCATCCCATACAAACTCACTGCTTTGCTTCAGGAGCTGGCGGAGGGGTGCATTTACTTCAGACAGCCTGGGGGCGAATCAAGCCAGGTAGTTCACCATCCCCAGAATAGTCTCCAGCTCAGCCTTGTTCTGTGGTGGCTCCATCTCCTTCATGGCTTTTACCTTTTCGGGGTTCGGTTTGATACCGTCTTGTGTGAGCCTGTGTCCAAAGTAACTGACCTCTGTGACGCAGATCTTGCTCTTTTCCGGGTTGAGACGCACTCCCCTCTCTCTGGTCCTCTCCAGCTTGGCTCGCAGGTTGGCATCATACTCCTCCTTGGTCTGGCCATAGACCAGGATGTCATCGACGATTGCAGCGATGCCACTCAGCCCTTCATAGGTTTCGTCTATTTTTCTCTGGAACTCATCCTGTGCCGAAATGATGCCAAAAGGCAGGCGGAGGAGCCTGTATCGGCCAACCACAGTATTGAATGTCGTTAACATGGAGGATATGTGTGTTAGCTTAATTGCCCAGTAGCCTGACCTTGCATCCATGACACTGAAGAACTGCGCTCCTGCCAGTTTTGGGGTGTTGTCATCCAGCATGGGAAGTGGGTAGTGTGGTCTTTTGATGGCTTTATTCAAATCGCGGGGATCTAGGCATATCCTCAGTTTGCCTGTGTGGGGCTTCTCTACCACCACCAACGCATTCACCCAGTCTGTAGGCTCGGTCACCTTGGCGATTATTTCGGCCTTTTCCATGTCATCCAGCTCGTCCCTCAGATGGCTGCGGAGAGTGAATGGGATTCTCCGTGGTGGGTATATGACTGGTGTGGCTGTGGAGTCCAGGTGTATGCTGCATTCACCTGGAAACTGTCCGATCCCCTAAAAACATCTGCAAATTCCTTCATTACATCACAGCTTTCAGCTTGTGCAGCATTAACAGACAGGACCAGCTTGATTAGATCCTTGTCAAGCAGGCTTTCAGTCCTAAGACAGGTGGCGCTTGGGTGCTGACTATGTAAAATTCAAGTGTCATGGCAGTGCCCTTGTACTTACAGATCAGATTACAGGTCCCTTTAACATTAAGCGGTTCACCACCATAGCCTGTGAGAGGGCAGGCTGTGGGCTTTAGTAACACACTTCCAAACAGTTTGTGAAAACGGTTAGCTGGAATAATGTTGACCTGAGCACCTGTGTCTAACTTGAATTTAACTCTGTTGTTTTTCGGAGTGTCTCTGTGTGTCTTGCCGTGGCTCACTGCATGGACTGCATGGCTAGCTGATGGCGCGTGATTGTTCACCATAACTTTCATCTGCTCTTGTGCTAGCTCATGTGAACGCGCGATGTCCAACACTTTTGCTAAGTCTAGTGTAGCTCCATGGCTAAGCCGTTTCTCTCGGGCTTTAGGCGAGTTGGTTGCGAAAACAATACGGTCACTAACCATTTCGTCTGCATTAGCCTAGCCGCAGTCTTTGACTAGCAGTTTCAAGTCTGTTACAAATTGTTCAAACGATTCGCTAGCACCTTGCATTCTCTCTTGAAATTTATATCCAACAAAGATTGGGTTAGCTTTCGGGATAACATACTCCTCGAATTTATCATAGTATGTTTGCATTACCTTTGCCTGGTCCGCTGTCAGTGTCCACGTATTGAAAATATCCTGTCCTTTGTCTCCGACCCACAGAAGGAGGTAGCTGCACTTATCCCCCTCGCTCTTTGCCTTCAGTGGTCCAGTGAACATTAGCTGCACATGTTACTTGAACCTTCTCCACGACTCCAGTAAATTGGTCGAGTCCCAATCCAGTCTCGGTATTGGAACACCCGAGGAATCCATTTGGAATGGTAGACGATGAGTCCGCTATTCTGACACCATGTAATACTTTGTGGTTTCACTATAGTCACTCTTACAGTGGTCTTATAGGAAATTGACAGGAGACAATATCACGTCTGACTACTCTTTATTGCAGCAAGCATCCTTATATACAGTGCATCTGGAAAGTATTCAAACCCCTTCACTTTCCCCACATTTTGTTATGTTACAGCCTTATTCCAAAATGGATTAAATTCCTCTTTTTTCTCATCAATCTACATACAATACCCCATAATGACAAAGTGAAAAAATGTTTTGTAGAAATTTTTGCAAATTTATTAAAAATAAAAAACTGAAATATTGCATGTACATAAGTATTCACACCCTTTACTCAGTACTTGGTTTAGGCACCCTTGGCAGCGATTACAGCCTCAAGTCTTCTTGGGTATGAAGCTACAAGCTTGGCACACCTATATTTGGGGTATTTCTCCCATTCTTCTCTGCAGATCCTCTCGAGCTCTGTAAGGTTGGATGGGGAGCGTCGCTGCACAGCTATTTTTAGGTCTTTCCAGAGATGTTCAATGGGGTTCATGTCTGGGCTCTGGCTGGGCCACTCAAGGACATTCACAGACTTGTCCCGAAGCCACGCCTTCATTGTCTTGGCTGTGTGCTTAGGGTCATTGTAATGTTGAAAGGTAAACCTTCGCCCCAGTCTGAGGTCCTGAGCGCTCTGGAGCAGGTTTTCATCAAGGATCTCTCTGTACTTTGCTCAATTCATCTTTCCCTTGATCCTGACTAGTCTCCCAGTTCCTGCCGCTGAAAAACATCCCCACAGCATGACGCTGCCACCACCATGCTTCACTGTAGGGATGGTATTAGCAAGGTAATGAGAGGTGCCTGGTTTCCTCCAGACGTGACGTTTGGCATTCAGGCCAAAGAGTTCAATCTTGCTTTCATCAGACCAGAGAATCTTGTTTCTCATGGTCTGAGAATCCTTTAGGTGCTTTCTGGCAAACTCCAAGCAGGCTGTCATGTGCCTTTTACTGAGCTGAGGCTTCCGTCTGGCCACTCTACTATAACAGTCTGATTGGCGGAGTGCTGCAGAGATGGTTGTCCTTCTGGAAGGTTCTCCCATCTCCACAGAGGAACGCTGGAGCTCTGTCAGAGTGACCATCGGGTTCTTGGTCACCTCCCTGACCAAGGCCCTTCTCCCCCGATTGCTCAGTTTGTCTGGGCGGCCAGCTCTAGGAAGAGTCCTGGTGGATCCAAACTTCTTCCATTTACGAATGATGGAGACCACTATGTCCTTCGGGACCTTCTAAGCTGTAGAATTTTTTTTTGTACCCTTCCCCAGATCTGTGCCTCGATACAATCCTGTCTCGGAGGTCCAAAGACAATTCCTTTGACTTCATGGCTTGGTTTCTGCTCTGACATGCACTGTCAACAGTGGGACCTTATATAGACAGGTGTGTGCCTTTCCAAATCATGTCCAATCAATTGAATTTACTATGGGTGGACTCCAATCAAGATGTAGAAACATCTCAAGGATGATCAGTGGAAACAGGATGAACCTGAGCTCAATTTTGAGTGTCATAGCAAAGGGTGTGAATATTTATGTACATGCAATATTTCAGTTTTTTATTTTTAATAAATTTGCAAACATTTCTACAAAACCTTTTTCACTTTGTTATTATGGGGTATTGTGTGTAGATTGATGGGGGAAAAAAAGGAATTTAATCGATTTTGGAATAAGGCTGTAACATAAGAAAATGTGGAGAAAGTGAAGGGGTTTGAATACTGTACTGTAACCCTGACATATGCAACTGAGGCGTTGTGTCAGCCAATTATATCCTAGGCTATGTTTAGCTACAGGATATTACAGTTCAAAGTCCGTCTTGCTCACCTGCAGTTGTAAAAGGAGGAGAGGGAATTTCAGCTTCGCAGGGAGTTGGAATTGAAGAAATTGGAGGCAGAGACCATTGTTAGAATTGCAGTCAGGTTCTAGCTTTGCTGTTGCTGATAAGTTGCCGACGTCAAGCTCTACAGGTGCATTTGATGTAAGCAAACTTGTCCCATTGATCCCTGTGTTCCATGAGGCGGAGGTTGAAATTTACTTCAGTGTATTTGAACGCATAGCCACAGCATTAAGCTGGCCGCAGGATGTGTGGGCTATATTACTCCATTGTAAATTGACTGGTAAAGCTCTGGAAGCTTGCTCCTCACTTTCTGATAGTAAGATAGCCTCATGCATGAAAAACAAAAACAGAAAAACTCAAGAGTGCTATATATTCTGCGAGCATATAAGTTAGTGCCAGAGGCATACCGACAGCGTTTCTCAGGAAAATTCATAATCAGACGTACACTGACTTGGTGTGGGGAAAATGCCTTCTTTTTGAGCGATGGTGTTCAGCTTGTAAGGCCAATGATTTAGCTTCCTTAAAAGAGCTGGTGTTGTCGAAGGAATTTAAAAACTGTGTGCCTGACTGTATCGTCACCTATTTGAATGAACCAAAAAGTGTCCACGCTGCATCAGGCTGTGGTGTTGGCAGACGAATTTGCACTCACACACTAAAACATATGTGTGCAACATAATATTTCCTCCCCCTGTGATTCCTCCTCATGGAATGCTAACTTGCATGTCACCCAGGCTTCACGTGTCAGTACCCCTCCTCCAAATCCTAAGGTGGAGAAACGGTGTTTCTTTTGTCATAAGCCTGGACATTTAGTTGCTGACTGTGAGGCCTTAAAACATAAGCAGTAGAACAGCAGTGGGAGGGCGGTCGTGTCCCACATGCGAAAGAATAGAGAGGACCGAAGCCAGCTCCAGAAGCAAGCCCAACCCCAGGTCTTTCCTACCCAGCTTCTTCAGCCTTCAGCAACCCCTGCCATGCCACCCCCCCCTCCCCCGCAGATGGCCACTGCGACTCCAGCCCAGCCTGCTGATGATTTCTCCAAAACCAGCCCTGCAGGTACTCCAGAATATACCCAGGCCCTGGTGCAGGAAGCCTCTGAGCTTAAGGCTCAGTGCAGGCACCTGAACGAGCAGCTAGAGGGAGCAAGATTCCTCAACACAGCTACATCTACAGTTAAAGTGGTGGTTGCACTGGCCCCTGTAGCTCCAGACAATGCATAGCTGCAAAACCATATCCGCTCACTCAATGAGACCATAGGTGGTCTGCCTGTAGAGAAGGTGGCTAACATGACTGTGCTAAAGAAGCAGAAGGTGAGAGTTGCACACCTCGAGTCTGCCGTCACTGACCTCACACAGCAGTGCCATGCAAAGCAGGTTGAGGCAGAGGAGCTACATTTGCAGCTGGTAAATCAGAAGAGGATGTGGGCATCTGAGAAAGTAGGTCTTTGCCAGCGACTAACTACAGTGGAGATGGAGCTGGAGGAAGTGAGGAGGGAAAAGGAGTATCAGAAAGGAAAATTCTTAATAAAAAGGAGACCGTTGCCAAAGATACTGAGCTGCTGGCCCTGCAGGAGAGAGAGGCTAAGCTCCGGACTGAGCTGGAGAAAAGCAGGGGTGAGACAGAGAGATACAAGCAGCAGGTGTGTACAGGATTGGAGCGAGAGAAGGCTCTCGACCAAAGGTATGTCAGAATAGCCCTGGAGTGGCAGAGGCGCTGTGAGGATGCCAAGGCTAAACATTACGTAGCCAGTGAACGGTTAATACAGGGTCTCATGCAAGCCAGGGACCAGGCTCAAGCAGAACAAAAGGAGTCAACAATCTGGTGGCTGATACTGTGTCCCATGGGTGAAATAGCGGCCCTGTTACCATGCGACATGGTGAGGGAAGAGAGAGAAAGCACACATTTTTTCATTATGCATACTTATAAAATCTTTGTCATTGTCTGAAGAGGATTACCCTCTTGTATACAAACCTAGGGTTTGCTTTTATGGGAGGGGGGTGTTATGGCCCTAGTGCCGTGTGTTGTGTATGTGTGTAATTTCCCTCTCCAGTTAATGCCCCTCTTCCTGTGGAGATGCTGGTTAAGCAAAGGTGACTCCAATCCCTCATCAGCTGGGTATGTAACTTGGAGAGAGATGCCCAGCAGGACCAGTGGGCCGTTGTTGGCAGCCAGAGAGAGCTGTTGTGCATATGGTCAATACTCCTTGAGAAGGAGGGTGAAATGTGCTGTTTTTGCTTCTTTTTTCAGTCAGATCTGAGTTAGCTAAGAGCCAGCTTCTTCATTTGATCTTTTGTTGTGTATATATGCTTAGGGTTAGTTTTGTTAATAAACTTGTTTGTTTTTACACCTGGTTCCACCTCCCACCTTTCTTATTCCCCCGGGATATTTTTCTTTTCTTTGTTACTTCCCCTCATCCCATGGACCTTTAACGGGGAACGTAACATGCACTCTTGGCTATATTACCACCATATAGCACTTTGTGATTCCAGCTGGTAATATATTAATTTACCTGCTAGTTGCCTACTGTATTGTATTCATCGCTTTGGATAAAAGTGACTACTGAATAAGAAAATGTAAATGTAAACACCTGTTGACGAATGGTCTGTATTCCTCTCAGGAGTTCATCAGGGTCAATAGCCAGTGAAAATGGAAATTGTCTAACTAGGTACTAAACAGCTGTAGTTATTCTTAGGAAATGAGGAACCTAGTTTCACAGACAAAACATTTATAAAGGACTTATTTGTATTTTCCCAAATATGTTGAATGTTGATGATGAGAATATATATGTCAGCAGTGTATAAATTTTAAGTGCTATCCAACTGTTAGAGGCGTGTACAGTAATAATCAAAATATTAAATATGAAAACCAGCAAAAGTCCATGCTACTTGTAACCCCAATTTCGTCAGTGAGTATAGTTAAAATAAATGTTCTTCTGGTCACAGTGACTTGTGTTGGTTCAAAGACCCTAAACTGAAAACAAGAGGCTAACATGACACAATGAATCACGCCATGTTGTTGACCAACTGCAAGCAAGGGTTAATGGAGGACACGGAAATACCCTACAGGAAGTGGAAATACACTCCCTAAAAGACATGGCGTATGCAGATGATTATGTTTAAAAACCGATCTACCAGATACTTACCTTAACCATAACTACACCAAACCCATACCTAAACTTAACCATCTCTAACCTGATGGCGAAACTTAACCCTACAGTAATAGGACTGAACTTTTTATATGTTGTTGTCACACTATCTTACGCATGTGACAAAACGTTGTCAGGCATGTTTTGGATACTGCAGGAAGTTGGGAGTCAATATTGATTTTTAGAACTGCAAGTTGGCAGCCAACATTTTTTGGGAGATGCAAATAGGTTTTATATGAACATCTTGTCTGTGAGATAATGTTGGAATGAAAGGTTCTAGCAAATACAATAGCTACAAAAGAAAACTGACTGTGCCAGTGTTTGTCATCCATCTGCTCAAAATACTGCAAGCAGAAATACATCAGATGAAAGATGGAAATAACTAATCTAAAACATTAAGTGCATTTCATGATATGATTTGAATCTGTTTTTATATCATCTGTATGAAGAGGGTAACGTTTGAAAAAAATATTTTGTTAATGTTATATTATTGCAATTTTACATTTATTTATCTATTTATGTATGTATTATATATTTATTTATTGTAATTTACATCACGGGTGAATGCAAAATGTAAAATTGTTTTTGCATCTTACAATGTTGCCATGTATATGTTACCATTGCCATCAAAAGCAGTGTATAATTAATATGATGTGCATGTGTCTGTTTGTAGCTACCAGCATCTCCCCTTTGGTCCTCAGTGAAAACAACCATTTGATGAGACAGTTTTTCCAAATTTGTGGCCCATGGAATCTCAATGAATGGACTATCAGGTAAGATGTTGAATACTTTTTTTTACTAAGTCCTACCTCCCCTGAGCAGTTCTTGTCGAATTGTGTTTGGGTACAAATGTACACTACCGTTCAAAAGTTTGGGATCACCCAAACAATTTTGTGTTTTCCATGAAACGTCACACTTATTCACCACCATATGTTGTGAAATGAATAGAAAATAGAGTCAAGACATTGACAAGGTTAGAAATAATGATTTGTATTTGAAATAAGATTTTTTTTTACATCAAACTTTGCTTTCGTCAAAGAATCCTCCATTTGCAGCAATTACAGCATTGCAGACCTTTGGCATTCTAGCTGTTAATTTGTTGAGGTAATCTGGAGAAATTGCACCCTACGCTTCCAGAAGCAGCTCCCACAAGTTGGATTGGTTGGATGGGCACTTCTTTGAGCAGATTGAGTTTCTGGAGCATCACATTTGTGGGGTCAATTAAACGCTCAAAATGGCCAGAAAAAGAGAACTTTCATCTGAAACTCGACAGTCTATTCTTGTTCTTAGAAATGAAGGCTATTCCATGCGAGAAATTGCTAAGAAATTGAAGATTTCCTACACCGGTGTGTACTACTCCCTTCAGAGGACAGCACAAACAGGCTCTAACCAGAGTAGAAAAAGAAGTGGGAGGCCGCGTTGCACAACTGAGCAAGAAGATAAGTACATTAGAGTCTCTAGTTTGAGAAACAGACGCCTCACAGGTCCCCAACTGGCATCTTCATTAAATAGTACCTGTTAGAGCCTGTTTGTGCTGTCCTCTGAAGGGAGTAGTACACACCGGTGTAGGAAATCTTCAATTTCTTAGCAATTTCTCGCATGGAATAGCCTTCATTTCTAAGAACAAGAATAGACTGTCGAGTTTCAGATGAAAGTTCTCTTTTTCTGGCCATTTTGAGCGTTTAATTGACCCCACAAATGTGATGCTCCAGAAACTCAATCTGCTCAAAGAAGTGCCCATCCAACCAATCCAACTTGTGGGAGCTGCTTCTGGAAGCGTGGGGTGCAATTTCTCCAGATTACCTCAACAAATTAACTGCTAGAATGCCAAAGGTCTGCAATGCTGTAATTGCTGCAAATGGAGGATTCTTTGACGAAAGCAAAGTTTGATGTAAAAAAAATCTTATTTCAAATACAAATCATTATTTCTAACCTTGTCAATGTCTTGACTCTATTTTCTATTCATTTCACAACATATGGTGGTGAATAAGTGTGACTTTTCATGGAAAACACGAAATTGTTTGGGTGATCCCAAACTTTTGAACGGTAGTGTATATACAAAACTGAAGGACTGTAAAGATATATAATATGCATACACACATATGTCTCCAGCTAGACATATGTGTGTATGTATATATGTAGTATAAGCACCTGAAGTTGTTCTTTGAGAATGAGGAACCTAGTTTCACAGACAAAACATTCATAAAGGATTTATTTGCATTTTCAAAATATGGTGAATGTGGATGTTCTGTCGTGAGGAGACGATGTGTGTCAAAAATGTATCCTAGTTACACAGCTCGGATATCCATCCATCCATTATCCGAACCGCTTATCCTGCTCTCAGGGTCGCGGGGATGCTAGAGTCTATCCCAGCAGTCATTGGGGAGCAGGCGAGGAGACACCCTGGGCAGGCCGCCAGGCCATCACACAGGGCCCACTCACACACACACACACACACACACACACACACACATTCATACCTAGGGGCAATTTAGTATGGCTGATTCACCTGACCTACGTGTCTTTGGACTGTGGGAGGAAACCGGAGCAACTGGAGGAAACCCATGTAGACACGGGTAGAACATGCAAACTCCACACAGAGCACAACTCGGGATGGCCCCAAGGTTGGACTACCCCAGGGCTCAAACCCCTCAACCTTCCTGCTGTGAGGCGACTGTGCTAACCACGGCACCACCGTGCCACCAATGGATATATATATATATATGTGTGTGTGTGTGTGTGTGTGTGTGTGTGTGTGTGTGTGTGTGTGTGTGTGTGTGTGTGTGTGTGTGTGTGTGTGTGTGTGTTTGTGTGTGTGTGTGTGTGTGTGAGTGTAAAACTCTTATCGGGGCTTGTATCAGACCACTATATTAATTAATGTTAGTATGCGCTGATAACCATTGGACCACAAATCTAACATAGGTTCGACTCAGGAAGTGAATGGCATGACCTCAGGTTAAGTAGAAGAAGGTATTAAAATAATGTATTAAGAAAACTCCACAAGTTCAGAATCACTAGGGAAAAAAAACAATAAACAAAATAATAAACAACTCCCCTAAATTGTCAGTCAATGCATAAAACCAGTCAGTCAATATGAAAATTCAGTTCAGTCCAATCCAGTGTTTTTGTCCTTGTATGTTCTAAATCAGGCCTGATGGGACTACCCAGGTAGTGTAATGATAGCGTTGATGTCTTTGTTAAAGTAAAGTCTTATCTGTATTAAAGGGCTCTCTATTGTTGGACTGCAGCTCACTCTACCAACTCATTTTCATCTATGTGAGAGCGTAGTCCTGCGTGTTTGTTGATAAAGCGATAGGAGAAGATGTTCGGTCTCAAAACCATCCGTTTTATTTAGCAGTAAATGGATAAAGCATACAGAGCTCTGGGTCTAGATCTTCCTATCCCTGACAAACAACAGATTGTGTCAGTTCACGAAGTCTGACTCACTATCCTTTCCCTGACCCAGTCTTTATACTATACAAAGTGTTGTCTAAACATGAATGTGTGGTCTTCTTTGTTGTGATTGGTCCGTTGATCTGACTCCATTTCTGCCTCAATGATATCCGGACTCCAAGTGACCTCTTTCGGCAGCTGCTGTGACCTCCTGCTCCTATTTCTGAAACCACAGATCACAGCACATCTTGTATCTACTCCCCCAAGGCCACAGCACCCTTATTGTTCCCTTTTACTATTCAGAGCCGCTAACCTTATCTAAGGTCAGCGACCCTCACTCTTACCTTCTATGGAGATAGACACAATCTTCCTCTTGGGACATCTTCTCCTTTTATTGTCCCCCACTTCTCTTCCTATAACTTACTCTGCATTCCTCTGTCTGCTGACACACTCAATACTTTTCCACTGCCACTATAGCCCCTCATGTCCTTGTAACAAGCCTTGTTCCTTATGCATATGATTTCCCAATGATTAATCTATCCTTATATCCCTTATTCCAATCAATACGTTGTAATCATCATTATTAAACATCACACCATTGCATTTATTCACAATTCCCCCTTTTGGTCTCATATAAATGAGACCAACCAACCAATCGGATTCAAACATCACATTCAGCCTCTGTGTCACTGCCCAGTTCTTCACACCCTCCGTCCTCCATCACAGCCAACGTCTCCGTCTCGACTTGAGCCATCTGATAGGGTGATGGGGGACTCTTCTTTTCAATGGCAGTGACGATCAACCTTTCAAACAGAGATCTGATACAGGGGATACAACAGCATCCACACAACACAAGTGCAGTCATCATGCCTACCAGGGACAGAAACACAGACACTATCACACCTTTCCACTTCCCAAACCACTGTTCAAAAATTCCTCCCAATGGGTTGTCTATACCTGCTCTGGCCTTCCCTCTTTGTTCTGTTGTGGTGTTGGTTTTGACCTGTGTGTCTGTCTCTGATGGATGGTTCCCACATCAATATTGGAGTAACTATTACTATAGAAATGATCCCGCACACTCCCAACCACCACCATTTGGCTTGGTGGGGTTTTCCCGTTCCCTCAAACATCTTAATCAACATATATCAAAAATTCTTAGCAAGCAAAACCTTCTTGTGTTCTGGTTATCAGTTCCTTGTATCCTAGAAAAACCTTTTCTGGGAGAGCTTTTGACCTTCTATAGTAACATCAGAACATTCTTTCCACACCTGGCAAAATTCTTCATTCCAATCTTGAGTATATTGTGGCTTGCCTGAGTATATGCAAAGCCGGTTACTATAAATCTTATCCAAAAGTGATAGCTATAATAACTGTCGCCAGAGATAGTGGCTCGTGTCTTTACACTTATTCAGAGTCAACTGTGGTGTTTCTTATCTGTTCCAGTGTCCTAGCGGGTGAATCCGCTGCTGCACACTGGCTCCAGTGGTACCAGCTGTCTCCTTTGCCCTGTAGTCGGACCGCGTGTGATGTCCTCTCAACCACCTTGTAGGGCCCTGTCCACCTTGGCTCCGACCACTTCCTCTTGATCACCTTCAGCAGAACCCAGTCCGTAGTGGGCGGTGTCTGACCCTCTAGGTTCCCCTCTGCTGCTGCAACTTGTTTTGAGAAAGCTGACACCAAAGCTGTTAGTTGGTCATAGTAAGGCTTGTACTTCAGAGGATCTCTTCCCTTTTCCGTGGTTGGGATTCCAGCTTCCGGTCCCGGGAACTGCTGCCCTGTTGTCAACTCATATGGAGTGTAACCTTTGATGGAGTTTACTGAGCTCCTAATTGACATTAGAGCTAGGGGTAGGGCATTCACCCAACTCATTTTTGTTTGAGCACACACTTTTCCTATTTTTCCTTTTATGGACTGATTCATTCTCTCCACCTTTCCCTGTGATTGGGGGTGATACACTGTTCCAAACGCATGTTTCAGTCCTAGGGCCGCTTCTACTGCCTGCGGGTCTTTGTTCTTAAAATGTGTGTCATTATCTGACCTGATTCTTTTTGGAAACCCATGCGTTGGTATGTATTGGCTGATTAGGAATTTGATTACCGTTTTGGCATCTTCATTTTTAGCAGGTACTGCTTCTGGCCAGCCAGTGTATGCATCCACGGCGATCAAGAGGTACCTATACCCATTTACCCTTTCCAACATGGCAGTGTAATCAATTATGATTTCTTGACCTGGCATTTTTGGCAAAGGAAATTTTCCCTCGTGTGGCTTTACTGTAGCCCTGATATTGTATTCTGTACATAATTTACATTCCCTGATGTGGTTCACAATCATTGCGGGCAAAAATGGATGCCACCAGTGGGTCAGATGTCTCTGCATCTGTGCCTTTCCACAATGTGTTAGCCCGTGCACCTCCTGTAACACGGAAGCCATCCACCCTGGGGGTAACACAGGTCGACCGTCCGGCGACCTCCACACTCCTTCGGATTCCGTTGCCCCTCTCTCTTTCCAAACTGAGAACTGTTGAGGAGAGGCTTTCTGTTGTTCCTTTATTAACATATTTACATCGCAGGCAGGTAGTAAATCATACACCGTTTTTCCCACCTGCATCATCATGTATTGGGCTGTGTAACCTGCTGCCCTTTTAGCTGCAGAGTCTGCCTCCTGATTTCCGTTTGCTATCATTGTTTCAGTTTTGTCGTGACCTCTGCACTTTATTACTGCTACCTCTGTTGGTTTCATTAGAGCTTCTACCAGTCTCTTGATGTCTTTCTCATGTTTTTGGTTTTTGCTGCTGTCAAAAATCCTGCTCTGATCCACTGACTGAGCTCCACCTGTATTGCTCCTACCACGTATGCCGAGTCTGTGTAGATGTTTACTTTTTTCCCTTCTGCCCATTCTAATGCTGCTATCATTCCCTGTAATTCAGCTAGCTGCGCTGATTCTTTTCCTATTACTCCCTCTGTCACTACCTCCTCAAACCCTTCATCTGTTTGTCTTACCACTGCATATGCTGTCTTCAGTCCCTCCGTGGGATGTCTGTAGCAACAGCCATCTGTGAACAGCACTTCCTCTGGGTCAGCTAAGGGTTTTGCCCGTAAATCTGCTCTGACCTTAACATCTTTCTGTACTCTTTCTTCACACACATGTGGATCACCTTCCCCCATGTTATCTGCCATGTTGAGTCCCTCGTGTGTGAACATTATGTGTGGTGCATTGAGGATTTTTTGCAAACCTTGTCTGTCTTGATGATGTCATGGTGAATGCTGCTGAGTTCACATAGGCCACGATGCTGTGTGTTGTCAGGACTGTTAGAGCATGTCCCATGACTATGTGTGCTACTTTTTGCGGAATTTTTGCTACCCCTGCTGCATGTCTTGTGCATGGTGGATGTCTATTTTCTGTTGGATCGAGTGTCACACTTGCATACATCATCACCTGCCTACCTCCCCCTTTTTTCTGAAAAAGAACACCATTTACTGTATGTGATTTTTCTGAAACATCTAGATAGAATGGCTCTTTCTAGTCAGGCACTGCTAAGTCAGCAGCGTTTGTGAGAGCCTGTTTGAGGGAAATGAAGTTATTCTCTGCTTCAGTGGTCCATTGTAAGCATGCTGACAAATTTCTCATCCCTGCTCATTGACCATGGCCCTTAAGGGGTGCGTGAGTTCCCCATATGATGCTATGTACTGTCTGCTGTAGCCCGTCAACCACAGGAATGAGAGCATGTCTTTCACTGTGACTGGTTTAGGACGGTGTAGGATTGAGGATCTATGGGCTGGGGACACACCTGTTCCTCTACTAGAGATAATTCTCCCCAGGAACGAGACCATCTGTCTGTAGCACTGGAGCTTGGTTTTTGAAACTTTGAACCCAATGTGATACAGCTGAGTTAATAGGGATTTGGTGGCTGCTAGGCAGGAGACATGATCTGGAGCTGCCAGAAGCATGTCATCCACATACTGAGTCAACACCACCCCCTTTGGGAGGGTGAGATCAGTGAGCTGCTGTTTCAGAACCTGATTGAACAGCCCAGGAGACAAGATGAAACCCTAGGGAACCCTTGTATACCTTAGCTGTTGGCCTTTATAGGTAAACGAGAAGATTTCTCTCACATGGTCAGCTAGTGGTAGGCAGAAAAATGCATTGGCCAGATCAATACAGGAAAACCATTTGTGTTCTGGGGACAGTGCAGACATAGCAGTGTATGGATTTGGTACTGGGACTGTTGGAGTTGACACAATACTATTGACCCGTCTAAGGTCGTGAGCCATTCTATATTTCCCTGTATTTTGCTTCTCTACTGGTAAAATAGGTGTGTTCCAGCCAGATGCTGAGGGCTCCAACACCCCCGCTGCCAACAGTCCCTCAATAGTATCTGAGATCCCTGCATCTGCCTCAGGTTTGTGGGAGTACTGTTTCTGCCAGATCGGAGTGTGATCTGTCAATTCAAAAGAGATTGGATCAACATTCTTGCAGTGGCCTACATCAGTTGGGCCTGCTGACCATAACACCTCAGGGAGAGTGTCTATCATGCTTGCAGCGTCAGAGTGACCAGCCTTCTCTCTGCCATGAAATCTCTCTATTTGTCTATGTTCTAACAGCACTTTGTCAGCCGTCTTGTGCATGATCCTGTAAGCCTTTTCGGATGGAGAGTACTGTAATTCAGGGAGTTGGGTCCCAACCCAGTCTGTCAGTGCCATCAGACGCTTGCACATCGGTCCAAGATCTCTAGCCTGGTCTTTAACATGCACTGCTAAGGTGATATGGGGCACCGCCTCTTCAGACATCTCATACCACTCAAATTGTTCTGGTGTCAATTCAACAGCAGCTGCCACACCTTCATTCCCCACTAGAATACAACTAGACAATACTTCCCACTGTGTCCCTTCAATGTCATTGTAAAAAGTGTGCTGATAAATTTCATCCCCGTCCCTATCATAATACAGAGTAACATGGAGGGGGTCGGTTGGAGGGGAGTAGGGATGTAGCATTTGGACCAACGGCCACCACTGATGATACAGAGTCTGTACGCCTTTGCTTTGCTTGCTTCCAGGTTCTGGGAGTCCCCAGTATATATCTGCCCAAAGTCCTTCAGCCGTGGGTGAAACATCAGCTGACAACAACATTTGAGAGCTAGACTGGGTCATTGACAGAGAACAGTTCACAGAATACCCATTGGGAAAAGTCACTACCAGTCCCTCTGGCCCACACATGACTGATGCCCCACACCTCACCAACACATCCCGCCCCATCAAATTGACTGGGCACGCTGGTGATGAAATGTATTAATGTAAAAAAGTCTGTCCTGCCACCGTGGTAGTCAGAGGTGTCGTCAACGGCAGATTTTCTGGTTTACCCGAGAACCCTACTAGCTGGACGCTGGAGGATGAAAGGTTGGACCGAGACATGGCGCATGTGATAGTGGAAAACCTTGCACCTGTGTCAACTAGGAAATGCAGATCCATATCCATTACCCTTATTTGCAGGTAGGGTTCTGCCAGCCCCACCTGCCCTTGAGTTCCCGGGCACCTTCAGTACTCATACCACTGACCACCGTCCATGGTCTGGGGATATTGTCCCTGCGGTGGAGCTGCTGCTGCATGAGGGTCTTGATGAAGTGGAACCATAACTGGAGGCTGCCCTTGGACTGGGGGCTGCACATAACCACCCCTGTTCTTGACTGGACCTTGACCTCCCCTGGGTCCCCACAGCACGGGACACTCCCTTCTCCAGTGTCCAGGCTGGCCACATCCAAAGCATGTAGGTGGCATACCTCTGGGTCCTCCGCGACCCCTCCCTCTACCTCTCATGCCTCCTGTTACTCCTACAGGCCTGCCCCCTAAGGGGAACTAGACACCCATTCAGGCACTGGGTACAAATGTGGGGTGTAGTTTTGTGGTGGCGGCTGTTGAACCATCTGATTGGTTACCTTTTGGTTTGTCTTTTTAGCATCATTTACCTTTTTCCTTGCCTCATCCAATTGGAGTTTAGGAGCTGCACCTGGGCTGACTCTGTGCTCTGTCTATCCTCATCCTGTGTAGCCTTGTGTCTTTTCATATGATGAATCAGATGTTTTTTCCACTGCTCAGTAGAGCAGCCTGGGATGTCTGGATTGCCCTCCATGGCATTTTGTACTGCTTTGGGCATTCCAACCATAACAGCTTTTCTAAACAGTGTGGTCTGTAACTGTCCTGAACCTGGATGGCTTCCTGCGGTGTCTGTCCATATGCCTTTGCATCTGCCTAAAAATGCTGACATGTCTTCTCCGTCTTTCATGGAAAAGGTCAGTTAATGCATTGCTCCGGGAGGAATGGGGAATTTATCCCTCATTGCCCTTCCCACAACTGTGGCTTGTCTGGTAAATGGTTCTGAATCTGGTAGATAACTAGTGCCTGCCGCAGCCTCAATCTGCTGTATTTCCCACATAGCTAGTTGTTTTCCCCATAATGCTCTCCAGTCTCCCATAGCTAATTTGTGTCCCAAGATGTGTTGGCAAAATTTCTCCATCCAGGGCCCTCCTCCCTCAGTGGGAGGGGGCATCTTATCCAGGATTCAATTCATGTCTGTGAATGAGAATGGTTGATACGCATCCCCCGTTTGGGGTCCTTTATATATCAGTGGCAATTGATGATATCTAGCGGGGGTTGTATCTGTTCTCTGTCCCTAAGCTGGTGGCTATGCCCGTGGTCAGCACGGGGCGCTATATGAGTCTGGTTGTGCCTGGTTAGTGCCCCTATAATTGTGACCGGGTATGTGTCTTTGTTTTCCTCATCACTCCTCATATCCTCTGCCTCTGTACCTGCCTCCAAGCTCTCCTCATGACCGTCTGCCCTATTCACTTCCTCCCTTATCTCTCTGAGCTGTCTCTCCTGGAACCCATCCATTGTTTCACCCTCCTGACTCTGTATCCTTCCCTGTCCTGCTCCTCCCCCGTGTGGGGTGGAGCATGCTTCTGGCCCTGTCGTGGGTGAGCTTCTTACTTGGTTTATCTCTTCTTGTCCGCTTATCTGTTCATGTATTATCCTATTCACTTCCCTGGCTTCCTGCACCCAGCGCTCTGCCTCCCTCACCAGGTCCTCCACCTCTAATCTTCTCCTTGTTACTACTTCCTGTAACGTCTCCCTAGCCACTCTGTACTCCTCCTCTCCTATTGCTGTCATTTTCATTACTCCTTCTTCCACACGCACGAGTGGCATTTGCGGTGTGGGATAAGGATGGGGTTGTATTCTGGGTATTTTGGGATATATTGGCACCGATGCTTCTGTTTTTTCATTTCCTTTATCTTTTTCTTTGGTTATTTCTGAGTGTTTTTGATTAATTTCTACTGCCATGCAAGCTAAGGTCATCTTGTGTACGTGGGCTCTTCTCTGCTCATTTTCCTCTCCATCTTTCTTCCATTTTCTTTTGACTAACATGGAAACTTTTTCCGCCTTCCAGTGTTCATCTGCTTTCTTTTTAGCTTGTTTTTCTGCCTTCCCTAGATATAATATCAGTCTCTTCCTTTCCTCCTCTTTGGAGACCTTACCCTGTGTTTGTAAGTCTTTCCATATACTGTCATACACCCCAATCTTGGTGTCTCGCTTGTTCTTAGGGAGCCCTGCAAAAATTTGACTCCTGGTTCTTTCCCATTGTTGCTTAATGGTCAACATAACATTGGGAGGGCAACCTCCGTATTCTTCACACTCCCTGTCAAATTCCCCTTCCATTGTGTTTTATCTATCCCCACTCAGTAGCCAGCTGGTTTGTATGACACTTGCGTTCCGAGCAACCAACCCAATCAATGAGTTTTATCAGGCAGTTTACGTTGACACCAGTTAGGTTTCCACTGCTGATTCTTTCTCACTGAGTCACTACCTCCTTCCTTTCTGAGACACTACTCAGTTTCTACCACCCTTATACACAGTTTTATCAAACAACACACTTTTTAATCATACAAAATATCAAACATTCACACTTGCTGTTAAAACACAGCACATATCATAAACCAGTGAGCGCTGCTTTTATGGGGACCTCTTCTTTTTTTTCTTTTTCTTTTTTTCCCCAGGGGTCTCTAAACCTACTCACTCGGGCCTCTAGCCCTTATACGGACATGTGCTGCTTTTATGGAGACTTTTATCCCCATGGGTCTCTAAACCCGTCCGTATTTCCCACGTGCATGCACTGCTTTAATGAGGACTCTAACCTCATGGGTCTCTAAACCTGCACATCTTCTTTTCAGTACTGTTGTTGCTTTCAAGGGCCTCTCACCCCGGGACTTTAAAACCCGTGCACCATTTATTTCAATGCTTTATTCATCTACTTTAACTAGGACACTTGTCGTATGATGACAACACACAATTTGGTATAGCCAATAACAGAACTTCGATAAAACAGGCGTCTGTTTACCTTAGTTTTTTTCAGCGGCTGCTTGTTGTTGCCATCACACTGCAGTTATCCATTGTCTTTTACTTCTGTGGTCAATCCGTCACTTCTCCGTCTTTATCACGTCGGGGTCACCAAATTGTTGGACTGCAGCTCACTCTACCAACTCATTTTCATCTATGTGAGAGCGTAGTCCTGCGTGTTTGTTGATAAAGCAATAGGAGAAGATGTTCGGTCTCAAAACCATCCGTTTTATTTAGCAGTAAATGGATAAAGCATACAGAGCTCTGGGTCTAGATCTTCCTATCCCTGACAAGCAACAGATTGTGTCAGTTCACGAAGTCTGACTCACTATCCTTTCCCTGACCCAGTCTTTATACTATACAAAGTGTTGACTAAACATGAATGTGTGGTCTTCTTTGTGATTGGTCCGTTGATTTGACTCCATTTCCACCTCAATGATATCCGGACTCCAAGTGACCTCCTTCGGCAGCTGCTGTGACCTCCTGCTCCTATTTCTGAAACCACAGATCACAGCACATCTTGTATCTACTCCCCCAAGGCCACAGCACCCTTATTGTTCCCTTTTACTATTCAGAGCCGCTAACCTTATCTAAGGTCAGCGACCCTCACTCTTTTACCTTCTATGGAGATAGACACAATCTTCCTCTTGGGACATCTTCCCCTTTTATTGTCCCCCACTTCTCTTCCTATAACTTACTCTGCATTCCTCTGTCTGCTGACACACTCAATAATTTTCCACTGCCACTATAGCCCCTCATGTCCTTGTAACAAGCCTTGTTCCTTATGCATATGATTTTCCAATGATTAATCTATCCTTATATCCCTTATTCCAATCAATATGTTGTAATCATCATTATTAAACATCACACCACTGCATTTATTCACAGTATCCAGGGAAATTCAGTCAATCCACTGCCAGGAGTAGGCTGGTAACTGATGGTATGATCTTCTTCAAAGGTATCGGGATCGCTGGCTCGCCATCTGGATTCACTCGACTCGGTATATAACACACAAAAGAAACAATCTGCGTACAGCAGCGTAAAATATACCATTAGTACTGTACAGTATCGTATTTCAACCATAAAACATTCAAACAGTCATCGTAAAATCTCAGTAAATATAAATACAATTATGCATAGCTTTCGCGGTTTTTACATTCTGAGCGATGTAGTAGCGTTCCAAGGCAACAGCTTACAGTGCTATCTGTAGCCATATTAGGCACGAGATGCTACATGGCTCGTTCACTCATAATTAAATAGACATCTTGTCTATATAGACCTTTTTCACCCATTAACACCAGAAATCACGAATATCTAGCTTACAGTGAGAAACCAACGACTTCACATTCATCTCTGATTGGTTTTTAAAGATTCCCACAGATACATTTTAGCCATGAATGTGGCTAACATAGCCAGCTAACTAGCATCTATCACTTCAGATACATTCACCAGAGATATCTTCAGTTGAGAGGAAAAATGTAAAAATACAATGCAGCAAAAGAAGAGATTCAGATGACTTATCACTCATTCGTCAACTAAAAATTGACTGCATCAAAAATTAAGTGGTAATTTTCGCTCTCTCCATTACTTTTCACTTGTCTCTGGTTCTCTCTCAGTTCCCTCTGAGGACAAAAACTTATCTGCTATAACTGGCTACAGTGGAGCGGCTCAGCCAAACTAGAGAGGCAGCGCCATCTAGAGGAATGGAGAATAATACACTGTAAATGGTGAATGTTCACTATGTTCATATTAGGTGGGCTACATCCTCCCCCCCTGAACATGCATGCGTCCCTGCATGTACCTGAGTCTACTTAAACAGTAGTTATTGTACTGATGTCCACAGAGGGTGTACACTGGAGTGTTGGATGTAAGTCTAAAGCTTTTGTTAATGCTTCGTCAAGAGCCGTCAACATGGAGTGCATAATTAAGGTCAAGGGGTTTCCTAATGTCTGGTAAGTCAGTCGGTCTGTTTCTGTTCTGTGTCTTGTCAACCTTCTCACGTCTTTCTCTTCCTGCTCTTGGATAGTTTCCCCTCCGACATCTCCAGGCTCATGTCCATTGGGCGTGTTATCAGGGTTTTCTTCTTCCACAGGTTCTCTTTCCTCTTCGAGATCTCCTTCAGGTATGGTTCACAACACATCAGCCCCCTCTACTGCAGGACTACAGGACATCTCAGCAGGTAAGTCTCCATCAAAAGGTGAGTCATCACATTGTTTTGGTTTTCCCCCATAAGAGTTAGGAACATTATCTTAATGCTCTCATTGCTAGTTCTCTGTGGGTTAGAACACCTCAGCTTCAGGTCTCAGACTTGACTCTTCAGGACTCACTTTGAGTTTTTGCCCTCCTGGAAAAGGCGTAGGGTCAATCTCAGGGATTTCATGTACAACAATGACAGTCGGGTATGTTGTTTCCCACCGCGCTTCTCCAGGATAGTAGTACTCAACTTCTTCTTCACCAACATATCGGTGTCTTGGCTGTTCTTCTCCCTCGGCTGTTGGATTTTGAGCATGTTTCGCTGTGTTTCTCTTCTCCTTATGCTGAGTCACGTCTGCTTCAATGGATGGAGTTAGGAAGCTACAAGGCAAGAGCAGGTCACGATGCAGTATTGTACAGGGGCCGTCAGCGTTAAGAGGGGCCTCAACGTTGACAGGGGAATCATTTATGTGCTTGACAACTTTGTACACAGTTTGACTCCAATGATCAGCTATCTTGCCTCGCACTCCAACATTCTTGATCAGGACATGGTCTCCTTCTTCCAAGATGGTTTCCCTTACTTTCAGGTCGTATCCTTGTTTTTCTGAGCTGTTCTCTCACTGTGCTCTACTGCAAGCTTGTAGCTCTCCTGCAGACTTTCCTTGAGTCTTTTCACATAATCTGTGTGTGAAATCTTGGTCTGTTCCTCTGGACTGAGTCCAAATGCCACATCAATGGGGAGGCTTGGCTGTCTTCCAAACATCAGTTGGTGGGGGGAAAAACCTGTGGTGTCATTTTTGGTGCATTTATAAGCATGAACCAAGGGCTGCACATAGTCACGCCATCTGACCTTGTCATCTTCTCCAAAAGTCCCCAGCATCTCTAGAAGTATTCGGTTAAACTGTTCCACAGGATTGCTGCGTGGGTGGTAAGGGGTAGTTCTTGTTTTCTTTATCCCCAACAGCAGGCAGAGGTCTTTGATTACAACAGACTCAAAGTCACGGCCTTGATCACTATGCAGGCGTTCAGGTACGCCATAGTAGACAAAGAAACTGTTCCATAATGTCTTGGCTACTGTCCTGGCCTTCTGGTCTGTGGTAGGTACTGCAACAGCATACTTGGTGAAATGATCAGTTATGACCAGGATGTTCTTCATACCACGACCGTCAGGTTCCAAAGACAGATAGTCCATGCAGACAAGCTCAAGTGGTTTCTAGTCCTAATGTTGACAAGAGGAGCACTTCTCTTGGCCTTTGCTTTGCGCCGAATACACCTTTCACAAGTCCTCAACCTCTCATCAACGTCTATGGACATCCTGGGCCAATAGAAACGTGCACGGACAAGTTCTATAGTCCTCTCAAATCCCATGTGTCCAACTGACTCATGGAGATGTTCCAGAGCTGTCTTAAGGTACTTGCCGGGAAGAACTAGCTGGAAGAGTGGTTCATTACATTACATTACATTACATTACAGTCATTTCGCTGATGCTTTTATCCAAAACGACTTACAATAAGTGCATTTAACATAGGAAATCAGGAGAACTACTACTCATTAGAGGTCATAAATGCATCTAAACAAGCATCTAAGAGCAAAACCAGTGCTAAAGTAAAAGTGCAAGAAAGAGGTTTTTTTTATGAGCGAATACAATAAGTGCTAAGAACAAGTAACAGGGTAGTAGTTCTTGAAGAGGTGAGTTTTCAACCTGCGCCGAAAGATGGGCAGCGACTCTGCTGTCCTGACATCAGTGGGGAGTTCATTCCACCACTGTGGGGCCAGGACAGAAAAGAGCCGTGACCGGGTCGATAGGCAGCAGGGGCCTCTGAGTGACAGGGCAACCAGGCGTCCCAAGGCAGCAGAGCGAAGTGGTCAGGCGGGGGTGTAGGGCTTGACCATGGCTTGGAGATAGGAAGGAGCTGTTCCTTTCACTGCCCTGTAGGCTAGCACCAGAGTCTTAAACTGGATGCAAGCAGCTACTGGGAGCCAGTGTAGGGACATGAGAAGGGGAGTTGTTGTGTGGGAGAACTTAGGGTGGTTGAACACCAGACGAGCTGCAGTTTTCTGAACAAGCTCCAGAGGTCTGGTGGCCGACGCCGGGGCGCCAGCAAGGAGGGAGTTGCCGTAGTCCAGCCGGGAGATGACCAGAGCCTGGATGAGTACCTGTGCCATCTCGTTGGTGAGGCATGGGCAAATCCTCCTGATATTATAGAGGAGAAATCTGCAGGAGTGAGCAAACGATGCAGCATTTGCAGCAAACGACAGTTGGTTGTCCAGGATCACACCCAGATTCCTCACAGTCCGAGTTGGCATCACCACGTTGTTGTCAATGGTGATGGCCAGGTCTCAGTGTAGGCAACCTTTCCCCGGGAGGACCATCAGCTCTGTCTTGTCCAGATTGAGCTTCAGGTGGTGTGTTGCCATCCACTCTGAGATGTCAGTCAAGCATGCAGCAATGCGTGTCTCTACTTGTGTATCAGAGGGAGGAAAGGACAAGATCAGCTGGGTGTCATTGGCATAACAATGGTAAGAGAAGTCATGTGAGCGAATAACAGAACCCAGGGATGTCGTGTACAGGGACAAAAGGAGAGGACCCAGAACCGAACCCTGTGGAACGCCTGTAGTCAGTCTGCGAGGCTCCGACACAGATCCCATCCATGTCACCTGGTAGGAGCGACCCGTCAGGTAGGACACAAACATTGAGAGTGCACCTCTGGTCACCTTTATTCATCCGTCTACGGTAAAGGACGGCATTGTCAATCACAAGTTGATCCTGCACTTGTAGCATGAGTTGGACTTCTCGGTCCTCTCTCTGTCTAACATGATAGGGCAAATACTTTCCTGCACTGACGATGTCAATTATTCTGCTGATTGCTGGGTCAGCTCTCTGTTCAGCGGCCCATTCCTGCTGGGACATTATGGGAAGGGTTCCGGATCCTGGGAGTGAATCAGCATGGGTGAACTCAGCTGGGATGGCACTTACATCCATGGCAAAAAATTCAATGATGACTGGCGAGTGGTTACTCCCTTCCCCTGTGTAGTCCTTGTCTAGCTTGTGTCTCTGGCAAACAGCTTTGACCGCTTCTGTTGGAAAGGTGGCTTCACTATCCTCCTTTAAGAACTTTGCCAGGAACTGTAGCACCCGATCTTATTCAGTCTTGGCACTAAGATCTGACTCATCAAAGTAATGTGGGCACCTGGACAAACCATCTGCATCTTGATTTCTTTTGCCGGCCCTGTATTGAATGCTGAAATTGTAGTTGGATAAGGCTGCTAGCCACAGATGGCCTTCGGTGTCCAGCTTGGCAAATGTCAATACGTAAGTGAGGGGGTTATTGTCGGTGATGACAGTAAATTCAGCTCCATAAAAGTAGTCAGACAGTTTGTCAGTAATTGCCCACCTAAGAGCAAGAAACTCCAGCTTATGAGTGGGATATCTTCTCTCACCGTTCGACAATCCTCTACTGGCGTAGGCAATGGCCTTCATCTCTCCATTTTGTTGTTGATACAGGGCCGCCCCAAGACCGTGAAGACTCGCATCAGTGTGCAGAATGTAAGGCAGCCTGGGATTGGCAAAGCCAAGGACTGGGGCAGTTGTTAGCATGTCTATGAGAGTTCTGAATGCTTGTTCACACTCAGCTGTCCACTTCTCAGCGAATGGTGACTTGAGATCAGCATTGGAGAAGGACTTAAAATTGGACTTGGAATTTCTCCCTGCAGGAATGTAACCAGCAGCCAGATCATTGAGGGGCTTTTCAATCCTTGAGAAGTCTTTGATGAACCTCCTGTAGTACCCTGTTTAAAGGTGAGTTTAAAGGTGAGTCCTGCCTTGCTTTCCACTCATCTTGCTTTTTCTTCAGTTCTTTGTACTTCAGGTCGACAGCAGACTTGTTAATGAAGTTCTCACATGTGCTGGCTATGTGGCCATCTTTTCCACATTTATAAAACAGAAGCAGGCCTTGGGCTCAGCCCTGGGTGTAAACTGGGTGGGGGTCCCCTGGTGAGCCTGGGCCTTGGCTCTAGGAGTGGGTGTTTCCTGGCTGGGTTCAGGGGGTGTCACCTCACGTGTCTTCTCTCTTTTAGATTTCTTGCCATTGAGCTGCAGTTGCAGCTCAGCAACCTGTTTCCTCAAGATCTCAGTCTCCAAGATGTATACCTGCAACACACTGGCATTGCGATCAGAGGGGTAGGAGAAGTCAGGCACAGACTGCACATGTATTGAGGACTTGGCTTTGGAGGCCCCAAAATGATGGTGCACATGGTCTAGTTTAGTAGTCCTCTTATCTTCTTCTGTTCTCAGGTGTAATAAGAATTCAGCGAAGTCGAGGGGCTCATCAGCTTTCAACTCTAGCTGAAACACAAGGACACGGTCCCAGCAGCCACACTTAAGCTGTCTCATAAGGTGACGGTTGACCTCAGACAGTCTCACTCCCTTTCTTCTCACTGCAGTGTTCAGTAGTGTTTGTAATCTCTGGAGGTAATTCGATGCCCTCTCACCTGGGTCCTGGTTTGTATTCAGGAACTTGCCAAATATCTCTTCGCCATCCTCTACAAGGCCATAAGCCAGGGGTTTCAAACTCCAGGCCTCGAGGGCCGCAGTGTCTGCAGGTATTTGTTGCAACCATGCACTACACCACCTGATTAAACTAGTTCATTTCCCTCCCTGATCCAGGAGGTGAGCTAATTAGTTAAATCAGGTGGTGTAGTGCACGGTTGCAACAAATACCTTCAGACACTGCGGCCCTCAAGGCCTGGAGTTTGACACCCCTGCCATAAGCAGACTCCAACAACGTCATGTAATCTCTGGGGTGAGCAGAGCAGCCTAAGTGCCGCACGACATCTGAGGCTGGGGGAAGCAGACTTTCTAATATTTTCCTTCGCTGTACTTCTACAGGGACATAGTCCTAGAACATTAACTCTACATGGAGCAGCCATGTTTCAAAATCAGCTTCACCTGGGGACTTAGGTATTTTGCCAGAGAAAGAACACAGCCATTTTGAATGGTTCTGAGAGGCATCACTTTTGATCACATGTTTGACGACAATATGCCTAATTTCTGGTGCATTCAGCAACTCCTCATCTAGCATGTCAAGTCTGATGGGAGCAACTCTGTCTTTCATTACAGGTTTGGGCTTTTTCTTTGCTGGCCTCAGAGCCTTTGGGGGTGGAAGGGGCAAATCAAGTGTCTTTCTAGACCTATGAATAAGGGGCGTCATACTGTGGTCAGAGTCAGTGTCATTACTGCTGTCTGAGTCACTGGAGTCTGTGTCTGTGAAAAGCCTGTGTAAGTACTTTAACACTGTCTGCATGCCATGTTACTGAGTGTTGCTGATGTTCTGTATGCAAAAAGGTAAGTCAAGTGCAAGCATAGCATTAACAGCACCAGACTCAAACTCTAAAATGGCAGTACAATAGCCCTCTTTTTCTGTACTTGGCACTCTCACTGTTTTAACTACAGCACCATACCTTTCAAAAGTTGCAGTGATGTCATCATCTGTATCAGTTTGGGTAATACCTAACAGCGCAATGGACCGTTCTGCTTTGATACCATACACATATTCAATATCCATGTCTTTCAATGAAATCAGTTTCACTTACCATAAACACCAAAAACACTTCACATAAAAGGTCAAAATGGCTTAGTTACCAGCATATAGCATAACACTCAAAAATTGAAATTTCATTAGCTTGGTTGTGCTCAGATCACTCCTGGCTGGCTCGCCACTAATGTAACTCTTGTTATCAGGGCTTGTATCAGACCACTATATTAATTAATGTTAGTATGCGCTGATAACAATTGGACCACAAATCTAACATAGGTTCGATTCAGGAAGTGAATGGCACGACCATAGGTTAAGTAGAAGAAGGTATTAAAATACTTTATGAAGAAAACACCATAAGTTCAGAATCACTAGGGGGAAAAAATCAATAAACAAAATAATAAACAACTTCCCCAAATTGTCAGTCAATGCATAAAACCAGTCAGTCAATGTGAAAATTCAGTTAAGTCCAATCCAGTGTTTTTGTCCTTGTATCTTCTAAATCAGGCCTGATGGAACTACCCGGGTAGTGTAATGATAGCGTTGGAAATATCTTTGTTAAAGTAAAGCCTTATCTGTATCCAAGGGCTCTGTATCCAGGGAAATTCAGTCAGTCCACTGCCGGGAGTAGGCTGGTAGCTGATGGTATGACCTTCTTCAAAGGTATCGGGATCGCTGGCTCGCCATCTGGATTCACTCGACTCAGTATATAACACACACAAAAAACAACAATCTGTATACAGCCGTGTAAAATATACTGTGGCGAATTCGGGGGACAACGCAACCACAGGAGCTGCCACGGCCGGGACGCGAACCCGTATCGCACGTACCGCAGGAGACATCGCTAACCGCTCGACTAAAGGGTCAGACCCGCCAGTCAGCGTGTCTACTTATCCATGCACGTTACACTACCCCCCTCCTTCGGGAAGCACGTCCCCGCGCTTAAGCATATCAGCTCCTTCACGCCGCATACGCTTCCGATGGCCTTACGGTCGCTCCATCCCACTTCTGACACCAATGTAGCGAATTTAGGAGGCAACCACAGGAACTGCCGCGGCCGGGAAGTGAACCCGTTTAGCCCGCACCGCGAGAGACATCGCTAACCGCTCGACTAAAGGGTCAGACCTGCCAGCCAGCGGCCAGCGTGTCTACTTATCCATGCACGTTACGATACCATTAGTACTGTACAGTGTCGTATTTCAACCATAAAACATTCCAACATTCATCGTAAAATCTCAATCAATATAAATACAATTATGCATAGCTTTCGCGGTTTTTACATTCTGAGCGACGTAGTAGCATTTCAAGGCAATAGCTTACAGTGCTATCAGTAGCCATATTAGGCGTGAGACGCTACGCGGCTCGTTCACTCATAAATAAATAGACATGTCTATAAAAACCCTTTTCACCCATTAACACCATAAATCACGAATATCTAGCTTACAGTGAGAAACCAACATCGACTTCACTTTCATCTCTGATTGGTTTTTAAAGATTCCCACAGATACGTTTTAGCTATGAATGTGGATAACACAACCAGCTAACTAGCATCTATCACTTCAGATACACTCACCAGAGATATCTTCAGTTAAGTTGAGAGGAAAAATGCAAAAATACAATGCAGCAAAAGAAGGGATTCAGATGACTTATCACTCGTTCATCAACTAAACAAAATTGACTGAATCAAAAATGAAGTGGTAATTTTCGCTCTCTCTGTTACTTCTCACTTGTCTTTGGTACTCTGTCAGTTCGCTCTGATGAAAAAAACGTATCTGCTCTAACTGGCTACAGTGGAGCGGCTCAGCCAAACTAGAGAGGCAGCGTCATCTAGAGGAATGGAGAATAATACACTGTAAATGGTGAATGTTGACTATGTGCATAATAGGTGGGCTACATATATAAAACTTTGTTAAAAGAAACACTTAATGGTAGGGAAAGTGCTCAATAAGGAGCAAAACATCCAGTGAATCAAGTAAATTCTTTATGAGACAGTACAAGCCTGTTTCATGCCATAAACAATCTGGATTATATATAATCCAGTGAGTCAAGTAAATTCTTTATATTTTATTCAGCTGTCATTCTTTCCGGAGTGGCTTTATTGACAGCTGATGATTGCTTATGGCATGAAACAGGATTGTACTGTCTCATAAAGAATTTACTTGACTATATATATATATTAAGATAGATGTAGGAAAAAAACTAATGCATTTCAGTACAAGCTTGTTTTGTGCTTCACACACTCATCAGCTGCCAATGTGATTAAACAACAAAGAAAAACAATAAATATTACGTTGCCCCACATCACGCTCCTAGTTACAGTGGACAGTAACCAATGAGAGAGGGGAAGATAGAAAACATTTGAAATATTACAAACAATGTGGTAGGTTGTTACAATGAACTGCAACCAATGGTGGGATAGAAAACATTACATTATTGTAATGTTCAAATTGCTGAATAAGTTAATGCTGGCTATGATGGACAAGAGTTGGAACACACAGTGCCTCACACCCTGCTGCGCATGGGCCTGTGTAACTGTAGACCTATCAGAGTGCCCATGGTGAACCCTGTCCATCACTGAAAGCACCTACAATGAGCATGTGAGTGTCAGAAGTGGACCATGAAGCAATGGAAAAAGATTGCCCGGTCTGATGAATCCCGTTTTCTTTTATGTCATGTGGATGGCCAGGTATGGATGGCCTTATTCCCACAGTATAGGATGCACTGTGGAAATTAGGCAAGCCAGCGGAGGCATGATGATGCTCTGGCAATGTTTTGCTGGGAAGTCTTACCTGATCATACAGAAAAGACAGAGGGGAAAAAAAGGAGGGAGAAAATCTCTGACGTTAGAAACGGAGTATGGTCCAACCTTATGTGCTGTAAACTGTTCACACTCACTCTTGCGTGACTAACATCTTCCACTGAGATCGGGTAGTGACAACTCCCGAATGCCCAGCATACAGAGAGAGAGAGAGAGAGAGAGAGAGAGAAGAGAGAGAGAGAGAGAGAGAGAGAGAGAGAGAGAGAGAGAGAGAGAGAGAGAGAGAGAGAGAGAGAGAGAGAGAGAGAGAGAGAGAGAGAGAGAGAGAGAGAGGAGAGAGAGAGAGAGAGAGAGAGAGAGAGAGAGAGAGAGAGAGAGAGAGAGAGAGAGAGAGAGAGAGAGAGAGAGAGAGAGAGGAGAGAGAGAGAGAGAGAGAGAGAGAGAGAGAGAGAGAGAGAGAGAGAGAGAGAGAGAGAGAGAGAGGAGAGAGAGAGAGAGAGAGAGAGAGAGAGAGAGAGAGAGAGAGAGAGAGAGAGAGAGAGAGTTCTTAAGTCCCTCATGAGGATATTCACAATTATCCCTATTTCGGATATCCCGATAATAGATATTCACCATGATCAACTTTCCGTGGTTTTTTTTTTTTTTTAAATCATGATCCGTGATGAAATCCTATAATGTTCCATCCCTAGTGCTGGTAAAAGAGCAGTCTCCAGGATAAAGTTCAATTAGGTGGGATTATGCTGGGTGTGTTGGGAGAAGGATGCTGAATATGGAGCTGCCAGGGAAGAGAAAAAGAGTAAGGCCTAAGAAGAGGTTTATGGATGTGGTGAGGGAGGACATGCAACTGGTTGGCGCGACAGAGGAAGATAGCAGAGGACAGGAAGAGATGAAAACGGATGATCTGCTGTGGTGACGGGAGCAGCCAAAGATAGCAGTAGATTCGGTATTCAGGCACTAAATACTTTTTTTCCCCTTTTATAGAAAAAACAATCAAAATACAACATACATATTACATAGAGTATACCTTTTCAGAGTATACTGCCCAAACATGTAGATACACCAGGTCTCCTTACATAGTGAGTGAACAAAAAATGCAAATTTAAGGAATGACAATTTTGTTAAACGTAATTGGAGCTATCAGCCTCAATTGGTGGCATTTATGGCAAATTGGGGTGTGTGCATATGGCTTTTTAAATGTACACAGACGTTTTTTCTTGAGTATAAATATATTTTATTCATCTGACCCCTGGTGTTCCTTTCTTGTGGATGATGCTGTGTACAGATGTTTCCAGTTGGAGTTACATGGATGTGCTCTAAGGGAAGTGTGTGTCAACATTCAGCGGGAGGGACAACTGCAGGATACACCTTTTAACTGCAGAATTGGAGAAATCATGGTAAGTGTAGAATCAGGTCTTATAGGGCTAGGAACCTTAATGTATGGGAAAGGTTCCCGGGGGTGACAATAAAGGTCGGACCGGACCAGTAAAGACAGAGGTGTTGTGAGTTCTTCTTTATAAGTTAATGTTTAGTGTCATAAGACACACTAACCAAACATGGTGTCAGAATCGGGATGAATAGCCAACTTAGTTTGAGTATATTTACCAGTGCAGTATATAGAGGGGGAAAAAATAGCCCACAGAGCAAACGTAATTGGAAGCTAGCTACGCTAGAGTTAGCCGTTAAACTAGCTAGCTGACGGAGAACGTGAAAATTAGTCAGTTTCAAGTTCCCCCGCCAGAGAAGTTCTCATTCAAAGCTGAAGACTGGGCAAAATGGATCAAACGGTTCGAAAGATTTCGGATTGCATCAGGATTGGCGACACAAGCAGACAAGAATCAAGTAAATACATTGATCTACACGATGGGAGAAGAAGCAGAGGATATCCTGACCTCTCGGCATTTGACGGCGGAACAAGCGAGTGACTATGCCACAGTCAAAGACAGGTTGGATGCCCACTTCATAGCACGAAGAAATATCATCTTTGAGAGGGCTAAGTTTAACCAGCGCCAGCAGGAGCCGGGTGAGTCGGCAGACTGTTTTATCACTGCACTGCACTGTTTGGCTGAACATTGCGGATATGAAGCACTACACGATGAAATGAAGCTGGTGGTTGGACTGAGAGACTCAAAGCTGTCAGAACAGCTACAGATGGACCCGGATCTAACCCTGGAAAAAGCTGTCGCAAGAGTACGACAGAGTGAACAGGTAAAGAAACAAGACATGCTAAAGAGAAACTTCAAAGAGGACATGACGAACACACAGCTAGACAGCATGCAAGGCCAGCAGTGGAGCAGAGGGAGGTACGGACAGGACAAGCCACAGTCATCTCATGCGGGTAAGAAAACAGCCCAGAAAGTGACCTCCAGGCAGACACAGTGTAAATGGTGTGGTGACATGAGAGGTCACAGCATGCAGCAATGTCCAGCCAGGGAAGTACGGTTCAACCACTGTAAGAAACAGGGACATTATGCCAGGGTGTGCAGAGCTAAAACGTCAGAAGGTGCACACGTAGCCACACTGACAAATGATGTGGAGGACTATAATGAGGACTATGTGGGGGATAAGGAGAATGCATATCTGGGAACTATGACTGTGAATGCAGATGATGGCCCATGGATGACGGACGTAAAAATGGACCAAGGCAACACTGTGTGGAAAATAGACACAGGTGCGGACGTGACGGCAGTTCCCGAGACTTTGTGTAGTCAGGATCAACTGTGGAGACTAGGAAGACCAACAAAATCCTTAAAGGGGCCAGGAGGACGACCACTTAATGTGAAAGGGAAATTCACAGCCACGCTTAAGAAAGGCAAAAAGCACACAAGACAGGATGTTTATGTGGTAGAGGGACTGGCTGTGCCACTGCTGGGCAGGTCGGCTGCCACAGCGCTGCAGTTGGTGGCCAGGCTGGACACCATCTGTCAAGCGCTGGACTCAAAAGAGGCTGTAAAATGAGAATTCCTGATGCTCTTCAGTGGTCTGGGGAGGATGACTGTGCTAAAACCGGGAGCTAAGCCTTTCTCCATCTCCACTCCCAGGCGAGTCTCCCTACCCCTTTTACCAAAAGTAAAGGAAGAACTGAAATGCATGGAGCAACAGGGGGTCGTTTCAAAAGTGGAACAACCAACTGAATGGTGCGCACCAATGGTGGTGGTCCCCAAACAGACAGGGAGAGTGAGAATTTGCACAGACCTCACAGAACTGAACAAGTCTGTTATGAGAGAGAGACACCCACTCCCCTCAGTGGAACACACGCTGGGACAGTTGGCTGGAGCCCAAGTGTTCTCCAAGCTGGATGCAAATTCAGGATTCTAGCAAATCCCGCTTTCCAAATAGTCTGCACTACTTACCACCTTCATGACACCATTTGGGCGGTACTGCTATAACCGCTTGTGCTTTGGAATATATTCCACTCCAGAGCACTTCCAGAAGCGCGTGACACAGATCCTGGAGGGCCTGGAGGATGTCGTGTGTCAGATGGATGATGTGCTCATCTGGGGAGCGACACAACGGCAGCATGATGAGAGGCTCCGCGCTGCACTGACACGGCTCCAGGAGGCCAGGGTCACGCTCAATGAGAAATGTGAGTTTTCCAAGAGCAAACTCAAGTTTCTGGGACAGGTCATCGAGGCATTGGGGGTGAGTGCTGACCCTGACAAAGTGGAGGCAGTCAAAGCCATGAAAGAGCCTAGGAACACAAGAGAAGTGCGGGGGCTGCTGGGGATGATAAATCATCTTGGCAAGTTTCTACCTCATCTCGCTGAGAAGACCCGTCCACTCAGAGACCTGCTGAAGAAATCAAACATGTGGGCCTGGGGGTCCGCTCAGCAGGAGGCCTTTGACAAGGTTAAAGAGAAACTGACCACACCCCCTGGACTGACCCTGTATGACCCAAACGCAGAAGCCATGGTCTCCGCAGATGCCTCATCATATGGGCTGGGGGCTGTCCTTCTCCAGAGGCAACAGAAACAAGCATGGAAACCAGTGGCGTATGCTTCACGAGCCCTCAGTGGCACAGAGCAGAGGTACGCCCAAATAGAAAAAGAGGCATTAGCCTCCACCTGGGCCTGCGAGAAGTTTTCAGAGTTTCTCATTGGAAAAGACTTCCATATCGAGACTGACCACAAACCTCTGGTCCCCCTGCTGGGATCAAGGACCCTCGACAACCTGCCACCGCGCATACAGCACCTCAGAATGAGACTAATGAGCTTATCCTACACAATATCACACGTGGCAGGCAAGAACATTGCAACAGCAGATGTGCTCTCCAGGGTTCCTGTTTGCACAGCGGATGGATTACAGCAGGAGGACATGAACCTGTATGTCAACTCTAACATGGGAAGTCTGCCTGCAACCGAGAAACGGCTCAGAGAGATCCAAACACACCAGAACAGTGACCCCATAGTTTGCCAGCTGAAGAGGTACTGTGTGGTAGGATGGCCAAGATAAGTTCTCCATCCGTCGTGAAATTCAGCCCTACCAGCCGTTCTCAGGAGAGTTCACAGTGCAGAATGGTCTCCTGCTAAAAGGGGTGAGGATAGTCATCCCAGCATCACTCCGTGCAGACATCCTGAACAAGCTGCACGAAGGACACCTCGGGATAACAAAATGCAGGGAGAGAGCTAAACAATCGGTGTGGTGGCCAGGCCTCAGTAAGGAACTGCAAAATGCTGTGGAAAAGTGTAACACATGTGCGTGCGAGAGAGTGAACTTTAGAGAGCCGATGATATCTGCAGAGTTCCCAATCAGACCATGGTCCACTGTCAGAGCAGACCTGTTCCAAGAAAACAACCAAAACTACCTCGTCATTGTTGACTACTACTCCAGATACTTGGAAGTTGCTAAACTGACATCCACAACATCAGAGGCGGTGATCCAGCACTTCAAGTCCATCTTCTCTCGCCATGGAATCCCGGAGGTAGTACGCTCAGACAACGGACCCCAATTTGCGTCCGAAAGCTTCCGGAAGTTTGCACAGGACTGGTGTTTTCATCATGTGACGTCCAGCCCCCGCTTCCCGCAGAGCAACGGGGAGGCGGAGCGAGCGGTGAGAACAGCCAAAAGTCTGCTTAAAAAGTCACAGGATCCCTACCTGGCGCTCATGGCCTACCGCGACACCCCGCTGGCGAATGGGTATAGTCCCACAGAGCTTATCATGGGGAGAAGGATCAGAACTCTTGTTCCAGTCATCCCATCCCAACTCAAACCACAATGTACAGACACAGGGAAACTGAGAAAGACTGAGCAAGCCTACAGAGACAGCCAGCAACGGAACTATAACCGCCGACACAGAACACGTCACATGCCCCTCATCCAGCCAGGTAAACGTGTGGATCAGAGACACTGACCAGCGAGGGACAGTGGTGTCTATGGCAGGCACACCAAGAAATACCTGGTTGAGACACCAGAAGGTATGCTGCAGAGAAACAGGCTTCATCTCTCTCCAACTCCTGTGGCTCCAGATAATACAACCAACTTACCTGAGTCATTGCCAGAGGGCAACCACACAACAGATGCAGGGAAAACACAGGTCACAGAAGTAGGACACAACCCAAATCAACAGCAGCAGAGCTTAATGACTGAGAACCGATACCCACCTAGGGTGAGGAGAACTCCCAAGTACCTCAAGAACTTTGTGTGCAAGTGAAAGAAAAAAAAAGAGAGAGAGAGTATGGGCGTGGGTTGAAAATAACTGTTTGTTCATGGGTTGAAAAGAACTGTTACTTCAGTACTGGTATTGTTCATATTACCACACTGTTATTAGAAAGAACTGTTAGTTCAGACTACACTTTAGATTACCGTTATGTGGTTGATTTCAGAACAAGTAATATTTTATTAGAAAGAACAGATTGAGTTATTTACATCATTAATACTGTTTAGTTATACTGTTTAGTTAACACACAGGGAAAGCTACATATTTCAGAAAGGGAAATGTAGTATCAGGTCTTATAGGGCTAGGAACCTTAATGTATGGGAAGGGTTCCCGGGGGTGTCAATAAAGGTCGGACCGGACCAGTAAAGACACCGGTGTTGTGAGTTCTTCTTTATAAGTTAATGTTTAGTGTCATAAGACACACTAACCAAACAGTAAGGAAAAAGTAAAGGCAGCTCAGCAAGAGTTATTGCCTTGGCCATTGTCATTGGATATGTTTTTTCCTTGTGTTTCCCAGTACTCGTCGTTGTTTATAAAGTGACTGCACATGTGCCCATTCTGTTTATGCTATAAAGCTTCAGTCCCATTGGCTATTGCCAGAGCTGGTGTCCGAATTCAGTCTTTGACCCATTCCCACTACGAGACACAGTTGTGACACAATTAAACATGTTTAAAAAAATGGTAATTAAGACTGGTTGGGAGTCAGTGGGAGGGTGGCAAAATCTTGAATCCCTTTCATACTAGAAGATTATCGGCCCCCTATGACTTAAGTCAACAAGGACAGCCAGATGCAAGAATCAGCCTGATTTTCGTCAAATGTAGAGCAGCCTTTTGTTGCACTGAACTCTAGATTTTGCAAGCTAGAGCTGAATGAATGAAGACTGAAGAAAAAGATGGATAACTGAAAATAAAACCTGTCAATGTACAACATGAGCAGTCGGTGTAAAATATGAATAAACTTCAGAATTACAAACTATTCTTTTAATCTGCGATGGGACCAGTGTCACACCAAAATCCACAGCAGCTGAAAATTGTGACCATGTTTGTCTCGAATGCACAGGAAGTGCCACCTCACAGTTGTGACTGGATGGCGTTGCTAAGGTGCGGCCACCCTCCTTAAATTATCCTGACTTTAACCACAACACAAACATGGCAGCACATCTGCAGAGACTCCACGCAGAAAGTGATCTTATCTCAGTTTAACTGCGTTTAACAGGAAATGCCCTGTTAATTCTGATTTTGATACACATGATTCTGATGAACAATCAGAATCATGGCTTCATTGCCATGGGTTTACATCGTATTCTGTGGTGACATGAGGATTCTGAAGACTGTTATTTTTCAGTGTCATTACTGGTTTTTTTTTTTTTTAGTTAAGGTCCAGTCAGTCTTTATAAAGAAAGAAAGAGGGTTTTCTCTATAATTCAAGACTTTGGTGTGGTATGTAAAGAATCAAGAATCATGCCCTCAAAATTGAAATTAAAATTAACCATTAAATTTTGACAATCGTTACACCTTTAGTCAATATGACTAAGAGTATACTAAATCAACAGTCACTCAAACAGCGTGTATCTGTCAGTGAGTTATCTTTCAGCAGTAGTGATGTTTGAACAGAGACCTATACTACAGTATACCTGTAATATACTAGGTCACAATTTTGTTCTGCATAGAAGTATTAGTGGAAAGTGAAGATTAATTTTAAAAGTGTACGAAATTAGACAAATGACATGCACTATGATAAGAGATCGAAATTTGCAAATATATTCATATGCTGTTATAGCTTGTGCAGTCATAACCTGAAACTACATATATTTTTTCTAAATTACATGAGTGACGCCATCTAATAGCAGATTAGTCTTTTTTTCCCCCTTTTTCTCCCCAATGTACCCATCCAATTACCCCACTCTTCCGAGCATCCCAGTCACTGCTCCACCCCCTCTGCCGAGCCGGGGAGAGCTGCAAACTATCACATCTCCTCCGATACATGTGGAGACACCAGCTCCTTCTCTTCACCTGACAGTGTGGAGTTTCACCTGGGGGACATGGCGTATGGAAGGATCACGCTAACCCCCTCCTCTTAACAGGCTCCCCGACCGACCAAAGGAGGCGCTAGCTAGTGGAGCGACAGGACACATACCCACATCCGGCTTCCCACCCACAGACATGGCCAATTGTGTCTGTAGGGACACCCGACCAAGCCAGACGTAACACGGAGATTCAAACTGGCAATCCCCGTGTTGATAGGCAACAGAATAGACCGCTACACTACCCGGATGCCCAATAGCAGATTAGTCTGTCAGAATTCACTCAATTTTGGAAAGTCAGTTGTTGATTATCAGTTTGGAGACAAAGCAAGAAGGACAAGATTGAGATGGTTTGGACATGTGTGGAGGAGAGATGCTGGGTATATTGGGAGAAGGATGCTGGATATGGAGCTGCCAGGGAAGAGGAAAAGAGGAAGGCCAAAGAGGAGGTTTATGGATGTGGTGAGAGAGGACATGCATGTAGCTGGTGTGACAGAGGACTGGAAGAAATGGAAATGGATGATCCGCTGTGGCGACCCCTAATGGGAGCAGCCAAAAGTAGCAGTAGTAGTAGATGTTGATTATCCAAGCCAAAACGTGAAGGAAGACCTTGGGCAAAAAAGATCACAGAACTACTTCCTCTCCAAACACAGCTGTCGGCTGTGTAATGGGGTGAATGGTGCCAGACCTTATTAAACAGGAAGAGACGTATTAGATATATCAGATTTCACAACAACAAAAAAAAAGTTCAAGTAGTGTCAGAAAACCCCAGAGCAGTTATTAGAACTCTAAAGTAAAAAATTATCTACTTCTGCAATTTTCATTTTTGACTCTTCTCTTTCTTCTCTTTCATGCTGTTTACTACAGTTCCTGGATGCAGCCAGTCTCCAGGTGCCTCCTGAGAAGGTTGAAAGTGTGTGCATTTATGATGTGGTGTGGCGTCGCAGTGTCAATGCTTCTCCGGGTTCCTCATCTCCAAGCCTCTACCTCAGTGCTACTCTGCGCTGGCGATACCCGACCCAGCTGGTGCGCTATTTCAGGCTGTACTGTCAGGTGCTGAGGGGACCGGACCCGCAGATGCTCCCAAGCCAGATGGTGCTGTTGGGCCGGGCTTACTCTACTCTGTTCCGGGTGACAGAGCTTGTGGTACCTGAGCCCCCAGGCCTGGTGCAGCTGGTGGTGCAGCCGGTGGTCAGGGAGGGATTTTTAGTCCCAGAGAGCCACTGGGGAAGGCATAACCTCAACTACACAGAGGATCATGGTGTGGCCACATAAAAAACTTAAACAAGTGTTAGCAGGCTATGTCTGCTTATGATAAAAGCAGAGCAGGAACCAAGCCCTTTACAGCATTAAGCAAGCTTTTTGGCAATTAGGATTTGCTGGGGCAGATATGTGTATTTATTTGCAAGGTGGTTAAAACAAAGGAACCAGAGCCTGCTTACATAAGAAAGAAAAACCCTAATTTGATCAAATATATTTAAATCATTATCTAAACAAGCTGAGTTAGAAATAAGAAAACTCTGTCCTCGGAGAGGCTCACAATACAGGCAGGTTAGCATTGTTAATGTACTTTTGTTGTATGAAATTCAAGTTGTTCATCACCTGCAGATATCATGGTGCAGTTAAGCTTCAAAGCAGGGCAGGATTTGAAATTTTACATTTAATAGAGCCATTAACATCTAATCAAGTCATTGTTTAAATGATTAGTGTGCTGTCAAATTTATAGATATTTTGTTGGTTTTCTTTTAGTCAAATAGTTTGGTAGTTTTGTCAAATAATTTTGCTTTTGTCGATTAATGCAAAAACTTGCGTTTCATACAAAACCAGCTAAGAAACTCAGTTTTTCTGTCCCATTCTGGACATGAAGCTTTGCTATGTGAACCCACAATACCTAGAATTCACTGCAGAGGTTTGATTGGTCAGCAGATCACAAGGTCAAAACCTACCATGAGTGGGGTTGCAGTCTGCTGCACATCCCACTATTTTTTTTTTCAGACTCTGCTGTGCTAAAATAGGTGTAGCAGGCTAACACGACCATAGTTTTTATTTAGAGTAAATAATCATGAGTTGTATGAACAGCACCACCAAGCACTTAGTGTTAAACCTAGAATTTTTACATATAAATATAATTACAATGAATAAAGTGAATTCCAAACTCTGATATGAGTAGTATGTTGTGTATCTAATTTCTCCGGGATCTATGAATAATCGTTTCATCAAAGAAAATGAAGGCCTACATCTCAACTACACCTAGTTCAACAATGAATCATGAACCTTGGTTGATCCTCTGTACTGTTCATCAGGAGGATATCTTGACATGAATGTACTGCATTTATCTCAAGATTACCTTGTGTAACTACTTTAGCCATTTTGTATAAAAAGCAGTAATAATATAGTGTAGAAAGGTGTGAAATGCTGGGGGCGTCCAGGTCGCGTAGCGGTCTATTCCATTACCTACCAAAACGGGGATAGGTGGTTCGAATCCCCATGTTATCTTCGGCTTAATCAGGCGTCCCTACAGACACAATTGGCCGTGTCTGCGGGTGGGAAGGCGGATGTGGGTACTTGTCCTGGTCGCTGCACTAGTGCCTCCTCTGGTTGGTCGGGACGCCTGTTCAGGGGGGATGGGGAACTGGGGGGATAGCAAGATCCTCCCACACGCTACATCCCCCCCCCCGGTGAAACTCCTCAATGTCAGGTGAAAAGAAGCGGATGGTTAATCGACATGTATCGGAGGAGACGTGGTAGTCAGCAGCCCTCCCCGGATCGGAAGAGAGGGTGGAGCAGCAACTGGGACGGCTCGGAAGAGTAGCGTAATTGGCCAAGTACAATTGGGGGAAAAAGGGGCAAAATATAAAATATATACACTACCGTTCAAAAGTTTGGGATCACCCAAACAATTTTGTGTTTTCCATGAAAAGTCACACTTATTCACCACCATATGTTGTGAAATGAATAGAAAATAGAGTCAAGACATTGACAAGGTTAGAAATAATGATTTGTATTTGAAATAAGATTTTTTTTACATCAAACTTTGCTTTCGTCAAAGAATCCTCCATTTGCAGCAATTACAGCATTGCAGACCTTTGGCATTCTAGCTGTTAATTTGTTGAGGTAATCTGGAGAAATTGCACCCCACGCTTCCAGAAGCAGCTCCCACAAGTTGGATTGGTTGGATGGGCACTTCTTCGAGCAGATTGAGTTTCTGGAGCATCACATTTGTGGGGTCAATTAAACGCTCAAAATGGCCAGAAAAAGAGAACTTTTATCTGAAACTCGACAGTCTATTCTTGTTCTTAGAAATGAAGGCTATTCCATGCGAGAAATTGCTAAGAAATTGAAGATTTCCTACACCGGTGTGTACTACTCCCTTCAGAGGACAGCACAAACAGGCTCTAACCAGAGTAGAAAAAGAAGTGGGAGGCCGCGTTGCACAACTGAGCAAGAAGATAAGTACATTAGAGTCTCTAGTTTGAGAAACAGACGCCTCACAGGTCCCCAACTGGCATCTTCATTAAATAGTACCCGCAAAACACCAGTGTCAACATCTACAGTGAAGAGGCGGCTGCGGGATTCTGGGCTTCAGGGCAGAGTGGCAAAGAAAAAGCCATATCTGAGACTGACCAATAAAAGAAAAAGATTAAGATGGGCAAAAGAACACAGACATTGGACAGAGGAAGACTGGAAAAAAGTGTTGTGGACGGATGAATCCAAGTTTGAGGTGTTTGGATCACAAAGAAGAACGTTTGTGAGACGCAGAACAAATGAAAAGATGCTGGAAGAATGCCTGACGCCATCTGTTAAGCATGGTGGAGGTAATGTGATGGTCTGGGGTTGCTTTGGTGCTGGTAAGGTGGGAGATTTGTACAGGGTAAAAGGGATTCTGAATAAGGAAGGCTATCACTCCATTTTGCAACGCCATGCCATACCCAGTGGACAGCGCTTGATTGGAGCCAATTTCATCCTACAACAGGACAATGATCCTAAACACACCTCCAAATTGTGCAAGAACTATTTAGAGCAGAAGCAGGCAGCTGGTATTCTATCGGTAATGGAGTGGCCAGCGCAGTCACCAGATCTGAACCCCATTGAGCTGTTGTGGGAGCAGCTTGACCGTATGGTACGCAAGAAGTGCCCATCCAACCAATCCAACTTGTGGGAGCTGCTTCTGGAAGCGTGGGGTGCAATTTCTCCAGATTACCTCAACAAATTAACAGCTAGAATGCCAAAGGTCTGCAATGCTGTAATTGCTGCAAATGGAGGATTCTTTGGCGAAAGCAAAGTTTGATGTAAAAAAAATCTTATTTCAAATACAAATCATTATTTCTAACCTTGTCAATGTCTTGACTCTATTTTCTATTCATTTCACAACATATGGTGGTGAATAAGTGTGACTTTTCATGGAAAACACAAAATTGTTTGGGTGATCCCAAACTTTATATATATATATATATATATATATATATATATATATATATATATATATATATATATATATATATATATATATATATATAAAGGTTAAATGTAAACAATACTTGAGTTGTCTGTGAATGTTCTCATTCATCCAGGTCATGGTTATCCAACGGAGTTGAATCAAGTGCAACTGGACTTGGTATATATCCGTAAAGACGTTTCGCCTCTCATCCAAGAGGCTTCCTCAGTTCGTGCCTTTCTGACTAGACCAAGCTAGTCTGACTGGCTGGTGATGAGCCTCAGAATTTATACTCTTTGGAGTCGTTGTCAGAGCAATAGATGTCCATGGCTCTTTGTGTACCGATGTTTGGCCGCGCCCGTCGTTATCGGAGCTATCGATATGCGTGGCTCTCCTGTGCTCCGATGTCCAGCCGCGCCCGTCGCCATCGGAGCTATTGATTTGCATTTGTTTAGCAGCAACGGTCGTTGGGGGTGTTAGTTTCGACTTCATAATTCAGTGGTCATGAGAGTCGTTGGAGCCGTTAGTGACCTACTGTTGTTCTTGGAAGCTAGGCTTCTTGAGTCTCCTGGGTAGAGATGAAAGGACGGCATTGTAAGTGGGAGATAGGTGGTGTCGCAGACCTCCTCCTCTGTTGAGGGATGGTTTTTCCAGTTTCGCATAGATCTATGGCTCTGTTAGCGACGGGCGTTGGTAAACATCAACTCCTTTGGAAAATACTTGAGTTATTCAAATCTAACTTGCCGTCTGACTTGCTGTTGCTTCAGGTTGTGACTTTCAGTGAAATTTCAGAATCCTGAAAAGGGGCTCCAGAACTCCTCTATCCAAATGAAGATCCAAACGACTACTACTACTTTCGGCTGCTCCCGTTAGGGGTCGCCACAGCGGATCATCCGTTTCCATTTCTTCCTGTCTTCTGCGTCTTCCTCTGTCACACCAGCCACCTGCATGTCTTCCCTCACCACATCCATAAACCTCCTCTTTGGCCTTCCTCTTCTCCTCTTCCCTGGCAGCTCCATATATAGCATCCTTCTCCCAATATACTCAGCATCTCTCCTCCACACATGTCCAAGCCATCTCAATCTTGCCTCTCTTGCTTTGTCTCCAAACCGTCCAACCTGAGCGGTCCCTCTAATATAATCGTTCCCAATCCTGTCCTTCTTCGTTACTCCCAGTGAAAATCTTAGCATCTTCAACTCAGCCACCTCCAGCTCCGCCTCCTGTCTTTTCGTCAGTGCCACTGTCTCCAAACCATATAACATAGCTGGTCTCACAACCATCTTGTAAACTTTCCCTTTAACTCTTGCTGATACCCTTCTGTCGCAAATCACTCCTGACACACTTCTCCACCCACTCCAACCTGCCTGCACTCTCTTTTTCACCTCTCTACTGCACTCCCCGTTACTTTGGACAGTTGACCCCAAGTATTTAAACTCAAATGCCTTTGTCACCTCCACTCCTTGCATCCTGACCATTCCACTGTCCTCTCTCTCATTCACGCATAGGTATTCCGTCTTGCTCCTACTGACTTTCATTCCTCTTCTCTCCAGTGCATACCTCCACCTCTCCAGGCTCTCCTCAACCTGCACCCTACTCTCGCTACAGATCACAATGTCATCTGCGAACATCATCGTCCATGGAGACTCCTGTCTGATCTTGCCCGTCAACCTGTCCATCACCATTGCAAACAAGAAAGGGCTAAGAGCCGATCCTTGATGTAATCCCACCTCCACCTTGAACCCATCTGTCATTCCAACCGCACACCTCACCATTGTCACACTTCCCTCATACGTATCCTGCACCACTCCTACATACTTCTCTGCAACTCCTGACTTCCTCATACAATACCACACCTCCTCTCTCGGCACTCTGTCATAAGCTTTCTCTAAATCTACAAAGACACAATGCAACTCTTTCTGGCCTTCTCTATACTTCTCAATCAACATTCTCAAAGCAAACATCGCATCTGTGGTGCTCTTTCGTGGCATGAAACCATACTGCTGCTCGCTGATCGTCACCTCTCCTCTTAACCTAGCTTCTATTACTCTTTCCCAAATCTTCATGCTGTGGCTGATCAACTTTATACCTCTGTAGTTGTTACAGTTCTGCACATCGCCCTTGTTCTTGAAAACTGGTACCAGTATGCTTCTTCTCCACTCCTCAGGCATCCTCTCACTTTCCAGGATTGTGTTAAACAATCTAGTTAAAAACTCCACTGCCATCTCTCCTAAACATCTCCATGCCTCCACAGGTATGTCATCGGGACCAACTGCCTTTCCACTCTTCATCCTCTTCATAGCTGCCCTCACTTCCTCCTTGCTAATCCGCTGAACTTCCTGATTCACTATCCCTACATCATCCAACCTTCTCTATCTCTCATTTTCTTCATTCATCAGCCCCTCAAAGTATTCCTTCCACCTTCTTAGCACACTCTCCTCGCTTGTCAGCACATTTCCATCTCTATCCTTGATCGCCCTAACTTGCTGCACATCCTTTGCAGCTTGGTCCCTCTGTCTAGCCAATCGGTACAAGTCCTTTTCTCCTTCCTTAGTGTCTAATCTGTCATACAACTCACCATATGCCTTTTCCTTTGCCTTTGCCACCTCTCTCTTTGCTTTACGCTGCATCTCCTTGTACTCCTGTCTACTTTCTTCATCACTCTTACTATCCCACTTCTTCTTTGCCAACCTTTTCCTCTGTATGATTTGCTGTACTTCCTCATTCCACCACCAAGTCTCCTTGTCTTCCTTCCTCTGTCCTGATGACACACCAAGTACCTTCCTAGCTGTCTCCCTCACTATTTCTGCAGTGGTTTTCCAGCCATCTGGCAACTCTTCACTACCACCCAGTGCCTGTCTTAACTCCTGCCTGAACTCCACACAACAGTCTTCCTTCTTCAACTTCCACCATTTGATCTTCGGCTGTGTCTTCACTCGCTTCCTCTTCTTGGTCTCCAAAGTCATCCTACAGACCACCATCCGATGCTGCCTAGCTACATTCTCCCCTGTCACCACCTTGCAGTCTCCAATCCCTTTTAGATGGCGCCTTCTACATAAGATATAGTCCACCTGTGTGCACTTTCCTCCACTCTTGTACGTCACCCTGTGTTCCTCCCTCTTCTTGAAATATGTATTCACCACAGCCATTTCCATCCTTTTCGCAAAATCGACCACCATCTGTCCTTCCACATTTCTCTTCTTGACTCCATACCTTCCCATCACCTCCTCATCACCTCTGTTCCCTTCACCAACATGTCCATTGAAGTCCGCTCCAATCACCACTCTCTCCTCCTTGGGTACCCTCTCCACCATGTCGTCCAACTCATTCCAGAATTCTTCTTTTTCATCCATCTCACACCCAACTTGCGGGGCATATGCGCTGATAACATTCAGCAATAAACCTTCAATTTCCAGCTTCATACTCATCACTCTGTCTGACACTCTCTTCACCTCCAGCACGCTCTTGACATACTCTTCCTTCAGAATGACCCCTACCCCATTACTCCTCCCATTCACACCATGGTAGAAGAGTTTGAACCCACCTCCGATACTCCTGGCCTTACTCCCCTTCCACCTGGTCTCTTGCACACACAGTATGCCTACCTTTCTTCTTTCCATCATGTCAGCCAGCTCTCTCCCTTTACCAGTCATAGTGCCAACGTTCAAAGTTCCAACTCTCACCTCCACATGCCTACCCTTCCTCCTCTCTAGCTGCCTCTGGACATGCTTTCCCCCTCTCCTTCCCCTTCGCCCAACAGTAGCATAGTTTCCACCGACACCCTGCTGGTAACAGTACCGGTGGCGGTCGTTGGTAACCCGGGCCTCGACCGATCCGGTATGTAAGTCTTATTTATGATCCGCATATTTGATTTGGCAAAGATTTTACGCCGGATGCCCTTCCTGACGCAACCCTCCCCATTTGTCCGGGCTTGGGACCGGCACTAAGGATGCACTGGCTTGTGCATCCTCAGTGGCTGGGAAGATCCAAACGACTGCATGTCTATAAATATATGATTTGATAAAGGGTTACAAATTGCTAAATGGCAAATCAAGGAAACGGTAATTTCAGGGCTGTTTACCTTTTATAGTCTTGCTGTCATCTGACAACAGAAACAAAGATATGTCAATGACAACACCTGTATTGTTGTCATTGATATTGAAACACAAAACAAGTGAGATGGAATCAAAGGCAACACCGTTGGATTTTTAACAATTTGGTCAAAAGAGAGAGCTGATGTCCATTCTACTGAGGCGAAGTGGAAGTATGTCGACCATGTTTGTGAACAAGGTTTGCCCGTAATGACAGACAGCAACATGGTTGTAGGTGTGTCAGCTATTGTCCTCACAAATACATTAACACGAAGACGATCTAAGATGCATGCCATAGGCAGAGAGCATTCATAGACATAGCCAGCGCCATCTGGTATTACCCCAAAATCTAAATAAATGGAAATTAAGTTGAAAATCGGCACAGTAACCCTTCAATAAATGAGAGCAGATTCCCATTGACTTTGAGCTTTTTTTGTTTTGTTTTTTGTTGTTGTTTTTTGGTGTTTTTTGTGTGCTTCCTCTTGTAATGTTTTTGTGCAATTCCTTAGTTTAGCAATTTTGAAAATTTAACCATCTCCCCTCTCCACCTAGGGCTTTCAATGTTCCCAGATTTGCTTAATCAACAATTCTAAGCCTGCCTTGACTGCACTGACTGGAGTGTTTTTGAGGCTGCATCTACAGATCTGGACGAATTTAGTGACGCTGTTACATCTTACATCAGCTTTTGTGAGGACGTGTGTGCCCACCACAACTTTCTGTACCTTTAACAACAATAAGCCCTGGTTCTCAGCTAAACTTTGTGATGCCAAAGAGGAAGCCTATAGGAGTGGAGATAGGATTCAGTATAACAAAGCCAGAAATACATTCACAAAGGAGATAATTGTGGCAAAGATCTTGGGTGGCATGGTGGCCCAGCGGTTAAGCACTGTCACCTCACAGTAAGAAGATCCTGGGTTTGAACCCCGGGGTTGTCCAACCTTGGGGGTCATCCCAGGCCATCCTCTGTGTGGAGTTTGCATGTTCTCCCCGTGTCTGCGGTGGATTTTCTCCAGGTGCTCTGGTTTCCCCCACCATCAAAAGAAACATGAATGTTACGGTTTTTGCTCCTGTCTGTGTCCCTGACTAAGGAACAAGACAAACTGGAGTTGGTCGCTGAGCGCTGCACGGCGGCTGTCCACTGCTCCTAGCTACTGTTGGACTTCAGCTCACTCTACCAACTCATCTTCATCTATGTGAGAGTGTAGTCCTGCGTGTTTGTTGATAAAGCAATAGGAGAAGATGTTCGGTCTCAAAACCATCCGTTTTATTTAGCAGTAAATTGATAAAGCATACAGAGCTCTGGGTCTAGATCTTCCTATCCCTGACAAACAACAGATTGTGTCAGTTCACGAAGTCTGACTGTCTCTCCTTTCCCTGACCCAGTCTTTATACTATACAAAGTGTTGACTGAATATGGATGTGTGGTCTTCTTTCTGATTGGTCCGTTCATCTGGCTCCGTTTCCACCTCACTGATATCCGGACTCCAGGTAATCTTCTACATCTGCTGTGACCTCCTTGTTGCAGCTGCCGTCGCAAAATCCCGTTCCCATCTCTGAAACCACAAATCACAGCACATCTCGTCTCCACTCCCCCCTGACCACAACACCCCCATTGTTTCCCTTCCCATTCAGAGTCGCCAACCCTATCCAAGGTCAGCGACCCTCACACCTTCCATGGAGATAGACATCTTGTCTCTACTCCCCCTTGACCACAACACCCTTATTGTTCCCTTTGTTATTCAGAGTCGCTAACCTTATCTAAGGTCAGTGACCCTCACACCTTCCTGTAATTTACTCTGCATTCCTCTGTCTGCTAACATACTCAGTACTTTTCCACTGCCACTATAGACCCTCATGTCCTTGTAACAAGCCCTGTTCCTCATGCATATGGTTTCCCAATGATTAATATATCCTTATATCCCTTATTCCAATTAATACGTTGTAATCATCATTATTAAACATCACACCATTACATTTATCTACAAGTCCCCCTTTTTGGTCTCATATAAATGAGACCAACCAATCGGATTCAAACATCGCATTCAGCCTCTGTGTCACTGCCCAGTTCTTCACACCCTCCGTCCTCCATCAGAGCCACCGTCTCCGTCTCGACTTGAGCCATCTGATAGGTCGATGAGGGACTCTTCTTTTCGATGGCAGTGATGATCAACACTTATTCAGAGTCAACTGTGGTGTTTCTTATCTGTTCCCGTGTCCTAGCGGGTGAATCCGCTGCTGCACACTGGCTCCAGTGGTACCAGCTGTCTCCTTTGCCCTGTAGTCGGACCGCATGTGATGTCCTCTCAACCACCTTGTAGGGCCCTGTCCACCTTGGCTCCGACCACTTCCTCTTGATCACCTTCAGCAGAACCCAGTCTGTGGTGGGCGGTGTCTGTCCCTCTAGGTTCCCCTCTGCTGCTGCAACCTGTTTTGAGAAAGCTGACACCAAAGCTGTTAGTTGGTCATAGTAAGGTTTGTACTTCAGCGGATCTCTTTCCTTTTCCGTGGTTGGGATTCCAGCTCCCGGTCCCGGGAACTGCTGCCCTGTTGTCAACTCATATGGAGTGAAACCTGTGACGGAGTTTACTGAGCTCCTAATTGACATTAGAGCTAGGGGTAGGGCATCCACCCAACTCATTTTTGTTTGAGCACACACTTTTCCTATTTTTCCTTTAATGGACTGATTCATTCTCTCCACTTTTCCCTGTGATTGGGGGTGATACACTGTTCCAAACGCATGTTTCAGTCCCAGGGCCGCTTCTACTGCCTGCAGGTCTTTGTTCTTAAAATGTGTGCCATTATCTGACCTGATTCTTTTTGGAAACCCATGCGTTGGTATGTATTGATTGATTAGGAATTTGATTACCGTTTTGGTATGCATCCACGGCGACCAAGAGGTACCTATACCCATTTACCCTTTCCAACATGTCAGTGTAATCAATTATGATTTCTTGACCTGGCATTTTTGACAAAGGAAATTTTCCCTCGTGTGGCTTCACTGTAGCCCTGATATTGTATTATGTACATATTTTACATTCCCTGATATGGTTCACAATCATTGCGGGCAAAAATGGATGCCACCAATGGATCAGATGTCTCTGCATCTGTGCCTTTCCACAATGTGTTAGCCCGTGTGCCTACTGTAACACGGAAGCCGTCCACCCTGGGGGTAACACAGGTCGGCCGTCCGGCGACCTCCACACTCCTTTGGATTCCGTTGCCCCTCTCTCTTTCCAAACTGTGAACTGTTGAGGAGAGGCTTTCTGTTGTTCCTTTATTAACATATTTACATCGCAGGCAGGTAGTAAATCATACACCATTTTTCCCACCTGCATCATCATGTATTGGGCTGTGTAACCTGCTGCCCTTTTAGCTGCAGAGTCTGCGTCCTGATTTCCGTTTGCTATCATTGTTTCAGTTTTGTCGTGACCTCTGCACTTTATTACTGCTACCTCTGTTGGTTTTATTAGGGCTTCTACCAGTCTCTTGATGTCTTTCTCATGTTTGATTGGGGTTTTTGCTGCTGTCAAAAATCCTGCTCTGATCCACTGACTGAGCTCCACCTGTATTGCTCCTACCACATATGCCGAGTCTGTGTAGATGTTTACTTTTTTCCCTTCTGCCCATTCTAATGCTATCATTCCCTGTAATTCAGCTAGCTGCGCTGATTCTTTTCCTATTACTCTCCCTGTCACTACTTCCTCGAACCCTTCATCTGTTTGTCTTACCACTGCATATGCTGCCTTCAGTCCCTGTCACTATCTCCTCAAACCCTTCATCTGTTTGTCTTACCACTGCATATGCTGCCTTCAGTCCCTCAGTGGGATGTCTGTAGCAACAGCAATCTGTGAACAGCACTTCCTCTGGGTCAGCTAAGGGTTTTGCCCGTAAATCTGCTCTGACCTTAACATCTTTTTGTACTTTTTCTTCACACATATGTGGCTCACCTTCCCCCATATTATCTGCCATGTTGAGTCTCTCGTGTGTGAACGTAATGTGTGGTGCACTGAGAATTTTTTCCAACCTTATCTGTCTTAATGATGTCATGGTGAATGCTGCTGAGTTCACATAGGCCGCTATGCTGTGTGTTGTCAGGACTGTTAGAGCATGTCCCATGACTATGTGTGCTACTTTTTGCAGAATTTTTGCTACCCCTGCTGCATGTCTTGTGCATGGTGGATGTCTATTTTCTGTTGGATCGAGTGTCACAGTTGCATACATCATCACCTGCCTACCTCCCCCTTTTTTCTGAAAAAGAACACCATTCACTGTATGTGATTTTTCTGAAACATCCAGATAGAATGGCTCTTTGTAGTCAGGCAGTGCTAAATCAGCAGCGTTTGTGAGAGCCTGTTTGAGGGAAATGAAGTTATTCTCTGCTTCAGTGGTCCTACGTAAGCATGCTGACAAATTTCTCATCCCTGCTCATTGACCATGGCCCTTAAGGGGTGCGTGAGTTCCCCATATGATGCTATGTACTGTCTGCTATAACCCGTCAACCCCAGGAATGAGAGCATGTCTTTCACTGTGACTGGTTTAGGATAGTGTAGTATTGAGGATCTATGGGCTGGGGACACAACTGTTCCTCTACTAGAGATAATTCTCCCCAGGAACGAGACCATCTGTCTGCAGCACTGGAGCTTGGTTTTTGAAACTTTGAACCCAATATGATACAGCTGAGTTAATAGGGATTTGGTGGCTGCTAGGCAGGAGACATGATCTGGAGCTGCCAGAAGGATGTCATCCACATACTGAATCAACACCACCCCCTTTGGGAGGGTGAGATCAGTGAGCTGCTGTTTCAGAACCTGATTGAACAGCCCAGGAGACAAGATGAAACCCTGGGGAACCCTTGTATACCTTAGCTGTTGGCCTTTATAGGTAAACGAGAAGATGTCTCTCATATGGTCAGCTAGTGGTAGGCAGAAAAATGCATTGGCCAGATCAATACAGGAAAACCATTTGTGTTCTGGGGACAGTGCAGACATAGCAATATATGGATTTGGTACTGGGACTGTAGGAGTTGACACAATACTATTGACCCGTCTAAGGTCGTGAGCCATTCTATATATCCCTGTATTTTGCTTCTCTACTGGTAAAATAGGTGTGTTCCAGCCAGATGCTGAGGGCTCCAACACCCCCGCTGCCAACAGTCCCTCAATAGTATCTGTGATTCCTGCTTCTGCCTCAGGTTTGTGGGAGTACTGTTTCTGCCAGATCGGAGTGTGATCTGTCAATTCAAAAGAGATTGGATCAACATTCTTGCAGTGGCCTACATCAGTTGGGCCTGCTGACCATAACACCTCAGGGAGAGTGTCTATCATACTTGCGGCGTCAGAGTGATCAGCCTTCTCTCTGCCATGAAATCTCTCTATTTGTCTATGTTCTAACAGCACTTTGTCAGCCGTCTTGTGCATGATCCTGTAAGCCTTTTCGGATGGGGAGTACTGTAATTCACGGAGTTCGGTCCAAACCCAGTCTGTCAGTGCCATCAGACGCTTGCAGATCGGTCCAAGATCTCTAGCCTGGTCTTTAACATGCACTGCTAAGGTGATATGGGGCACCGCCTCTTCAGACATCTCATACCACTCAAATTGTTCTGGTGTCAATTCAACAGCAGCTGCCACACCTTCATTCCCCACTAGAATACAACTAGACAATACTTCCCACTGTGTCCCTTCAATGTCATTGTAAAAAGATGGCTGATAAATTTCATCCCCGTCCCTATCATAGTACAGAGTAACATGGAGGGGGTCGGTTGGAGGGGAGTAGGGATGTAGCATTTGGACCCACGGCCGCCACTGATGATACAGAGTCTGTACGCCTTTGCTTTGCTTGCTTTCCGGTTCTAGGGGTCCCCAGTATATATCTGCCCAAAGTCCTTCAGCCGTGGGTGAAACATCAGCTGACAACAACATTTGAGAGCTGGACTGGATCATTGACAGAGAACAGTTCACAGAATATCCATTTGGAAAAGTCACTACCAGTCCCTCTGGTCCACACATGACTGATGCCCCGCACCTCACCGACATATCCCGTCCCATCAAATTGACTGGGCATGCTGGTGATGAAATGTATTGATGCAAAAAAGTCTGTCCTGCCACCGTGGTAGTCAGAGGTGTTGTCAATGGCAGATTATCTGGTTTACCCGAGAACCCTACTAGCTGGACGCTGGAGGATGAAAGGTTGGACCGAGACATGGCGCACGTGATAGTGGAAAACCTTGCACCTGTGTCAACTAGGAAATGCAGATCCATGTCCATTACCCTTATTTGCAGGTAGGGTTCTGCCAGCCCCACCTGCCCTTGAGTTCCCGGGCCCCTTCAGTACTCATCCCCCTCACTACCCTGCATGGTCTGGGGATATTGTCCCTGCGGTGGAGCTGCTGCTGCATGAGGGTCTTGATGAAGTGGAACCATAACGGTCTAAAAGCTCGTTGAATGTAAATATTGCGTCGTGGCGTTCGACCCATCTCGTTTCACACAACTTCGTCAGTCGCGTTTTCTTGCAGTCGGGTAAAAGACGTTCCGTCTCGTGTCGCAGACTGGCAGACCGCAAAGCCGAATCATGGAAAAAAGTGCAGATTTCCGAGACAATTCCAAAGCAAATTCGCACCATTTGTACAGTGCAGCACTTGTTTAAGACCAAATTCAAACTGTGGCTGGCACAGTGCACATAAACTGCTTGCTTGTTGTAACGGGGGCAGTCCTATGGTGTTCTATGCTGGTCAGCCTGCTGCACGCCCGTCACTCTCATCGTTAGCTCTGCGTTGTGTTCTAGTTGGGTGGGGCCCCAGGTGTTGTTGGGCGTCCCTCAGTCTCTCATCATCATCATCATCATGATCAAGGAAGGAGGGGGGACACACAGGACTCTATTTGGCCCACCTTGCCATTTATTTTCTGTACGAAATCACAGGAAAGAAAAGGAAATAGAATGTTGTCTATCTCATAACATAGCTATAGGACAGTCACCTCTCAGCTCTATAGCCAGCGCGAGCTGAATTCTTCTTTCCTTGCGGTTTCAAACCCTTCGACAAACGTCCAGTCCTCCAGCTGGAGTGGTGTTTCTTACGGACGTGGGGGTTGAAGCTCAACCACTGCCCGGACTTCACTCGTGTGCGTTAGAAGGAGAAACCGTCCACGGGACTCCGATGTAAGAAAGGATAAACAAGTATTTTATCCCACAGCTTGCAGTATCTTACAGGGATACTCAAGGTTACGTTCTCCTCAACCAGCAAAACTGTGCTACGGTAAGAAACACGCGTGGCTCGGCTCGGTCGCTGCTTGAGACTCCCTCCACAAAACAAAAATGGCCTCTCCCGCGTTCCCTCTTCCGTGTACCCACAAGACCTCTCTCTTAAAGCGACAGTACAGGTATATGACGGTCGTTATAAAACATACATAAAAGTAAATAATGACATAAAATAAAATGTAGTAAACACAAATAACAGCACACAGACAGGATTTGGTGATATTTCATACTCAAACAAAATAAAATAAAAACATTAATTTTAACCTGGTTAAATTGTGCTTCTCTTTGATTTTAGCTTGGGCACCATTTAAACGGACACTCATGGCAGATGCGCCGTCGTATCCCTGGCCACGTAAAAACTGTAAATCAACGCCTGCATTTGTCAACTGACTTTCGATTGAATTGGCGATTGCCTCCCCGGTTAACTTCTCGATATCAACAAAGGACAAAAAATCCTCTCTGATGCTATATTGGCTGTCATGCTGGTTCACGTATCTGACACAGACAGAAAGCTGCTCCTGCCCTGAAACATCTTTCATGTCATCTGCCAACACAGCGAAACACTGCGCGGAGTTTACTTTCTGCACAAGTTTGTTTGTTATCACATCTCCAATTATGCTGATTATTTCATTTTGTATATCAGGACTGCAGTAGCTAGCGTTTGCTGCACATTTACTCAAGTGCTGTAACAGTACTGTGTCGCCAGATGTAGCCCTAAACCTGAGTAAAGCCCTGAAATTTCCGTCATTGTGAGTTGGCTCATTCAATGTCACTGGTCCTGAATCAATATCACCTCTCAGGGCGAGTTCTTGATGATGCTTTTGAGTTTTTCTCTGTTTTCTTGGACTCGCTTTTTTTCTCTCAGAATCTAGCCTCAGTGAAATTGCATCCATTTTATTGTTGAGAACCATTTGGAAATTGTCCGCTTTCAAACATGCATCCTTGTGACATGCCTTTTGTGCATGGTCTTTGAACGTCTCTAAAGCATGTTTCCAGTCTGAGAAGTGGAGATTAATTAGCTTGCCAGCTTTTCTGTGCCCTCCCTTGCTCACATGCTCGACTGCAAACGCAACACAGTGCTTACAAAAACAACCATCGGACCTTGTTGAGTATACTAGCCAGCTAAACTGGTCAATCCAATGACGTTGGAAACGTAGTTTACCTCCTTGTTTTGTAGGGAATGTTTGTCCGATATTGGCCGTCCAGTCCAGTGAGTATATTTCTCTTCTCTGTTCGTCTGATATTTTCCCACCAATATAATCCACAAAGTCGTGTGAAAACGTTTCCGAGGTAGAGGACGGCGGGTCTGCTAACTCTGGCTCCGTTTCCGAGGAGGGCAGTGGGTCTGCTAACACTTGCTCCGGAAAATCGGTAACGTTAGTGACCAGATCATCTGTAATTTTCTTTTTTGAGTCGGGACACGTTGAAACAAAAAAAATCACTGATTTTACGAATATTAACTTTACTGCTCTTGCCTGATTTACATGTAGCTTTCGGCGGCTCCATTGCTTTTGAAAAGCAAACTATAGATCGACCATTTAGCTAGCATAACCAGTGGCAGGTTGCTTAGCTGACTCGTCAGACCCCTGAGCCAATCAAAAGCGTGTGATTTTATTTGTTTTACGAAACAGACCAATAAGATACATCATGTTTGGAAACAAATTAACTGACAGGTTTAACGCCTGTCAGTCACGATAGATGCAGTGTATGAGTAGGCTAGAGGAGCGGTGACAAATAATCAAAACGATAACTAAATAATTATTGGTGCCATTTCAGACGGGCCGTGGGGTTTCGGGGGGGGGGGTTTCAGACACGAAAACCACCTACCTGGCTACGTGCCTGGTAAGAAGTAATTTTATCATGCCAAAAAGTAAAGAAATTAGTATGGAACTCAGAAAGAAGATAGTGGATGCTCATCTGTGATATTGGGCTATACAAATAAAATTGACTTGATTTGATTTGATTTTAAGGGGGAAGGGCTATACTACCATTTCCAAGCGTTACACAGTGTCTAGAACAGCTGTACGTTGCTTCATTGTGTAGCCCGTGGAATTAGATACCACACAGGACACAATTACTTCCGGGGTTCTTGTAGCTTTAATTTTATTGTTTGAACCTTCGAATGCAGATCGTTTTACTGAGTGCATACACTACCGTTCAAAAGTTTGGGATCACATTGAAATGTCCATATTTTTGAAGGAAAAGCACTGTACTTTTCAATGAAGATAACTTTAAACTAGTCTTAACTTTAAAGAAATACACTCTATACATTGCTAATGTGGTAAATGACTATTCTAGCTGCAAATGTCTGGTTTTTGGTGCAATATCTACATAGGTGTATAGAGGCCCATTTCAAGCAACTATCACTCCAGTGTTCTAATGGTACAATGTGTTTGCTCATTGGCTCAGAAGGCTAATTGATGATTAGAAAACCCTTGTGCAATCATGTTCACACATCTGAAAACAGTTTAGCTCGTTACAGAAGCTACAAAACTGACCTTCCTTTGAGCAGATTGAGTTTCTGGAGCATCACATTTGTGGGGTCAATTAAACGCTCAAAATGGCCAGAAAAAGATAACTTTCATCTGAAACTCGACAGTCTATTCTTGTTCTTAGAAATGAAGGTTATTCCATGCGAGAAATTGCTAAGAAATTGAAGATCTCCTACACCGGTGTGTACTACTCCCTTCAGAGGACAGCACAAACAGGCTCTAACCAGAGTAGAAAAAGAAGTGGGAGGCCGCGTTGCACAACTGAGCAAGAAGATAAGTACATTAGAGTCTCTAGTTTGAGAAACAGACGCCTCACAGGTCCCCAACTGGCATCTTCATTAAATAGTACCCGCAAAACACCAGTGTCAACATCTACAGTGAAGAGGCGGCTGCGGGATTCTGGGCTTCAGGGCAGAGTGGCAAAGAAAAAGCCATATCTGAGACTGACCAATAAAAGAAAAAGATTAAGATGGGCAAAAGAACACAGACATTGGACAGAGGAAGACTGGAAAAAAGTGTTGTGGACGGATGAATCCAAGTTTGAGGTGTTTGGATCACAAAGAAGAACGTTTGTGAGACGCAGAACAAATGAAAAGATGCTGGAAGAATGCCTGACGCCATCTGTTAAGCATGGTGGAGGTAATGTGATGGTCTGGGGTTGCTTTGGTGCTGGTAAGGTGGGAGATTTGTACAGGGTAAAAGGGATTCTGAATAAGGAAGGCTATCACTCCATTTTGCAACGCCATGCCATACCCAGTGGACAGCGCTTGATTGGAGCCAATTTCATCCTACAACAGGACAATGACCCTAAACACACCTCCAAATTGTGCAAGAACTATTTAGAGCAGAAGCAGGCAGCTGGTATTCTATCGGTAATGGAGTGGCCAGCGCAGTCACCAGATCTGAACCCCATTGAGCTGTTGTGGGAGCAGCTTGACCGTATGGTACGCAAGAAGTGCCCATCCAACCAATCCAACTTGTGGGAGCTGCTTCTGGAAGCGTGGGGTGCAATTTCTCCAGATTACCTCAACAAATTAACAGCTAGAATGCCAAAGGTCTGCAATGCTGTAATTGCTGCAAATGGAGGATTCTTTGACGAAAGCAAAGTTTGATGTAAAAAAAATCTTATTTCAAATACAAATCATTATTTCTAACCTTGTCAATGTCTTGACTCTATTTTCTATTCATTTCACAACATATGGTGGTGAATAAGTGTGACTTTTCATGGAAAACACAAAATTGTTTGGGTGATCCCAAACTTTTGAACGGTAGTGTACATTCCTGTGTCTTTCGAGCAAACAGCTCATAAATGTTCACAGATGTGGCAAGTTTAACAGAAAATATTTTAAAAAGGGAAATAATAAATACAAAATACGGTGCAAAATACGGCAGTGGACTATGTACGTTAAACAGGGTTTAACAAAGACATGTGGAACTTCCTGAAGATCGCGCAACTTCTCACTCTGTCAGTTAACTTTAAACAGAATTAAAATGCATATAAAACCTTTACATCCCAAATACAATGGCATGGTGTGGCTTTATTCACGCCAACATTACCTTGTCATGCCTGCAATGGCGAACAGCGGTCGACGGCTCGCGCCCAAAATCACCGAACATCAACTCCAGTAGCGTCTAAATCAAACCATCTTGTCAAATTACCGACATACAATATTGTTTGGAATAATGTTACAGGTATATTTCACAAGATATTTACCCTTACTTACTACGGAGTCAGAGCCTCGTCACACCGCAATCTTCAGGCGCTCCACGCAAGAAAAAAAGAAAGAATACCCAAGATGCACTTGGATAACTTGCACGGAGTTACAATACAAGTCCGCCACTGCCACTTACTGGTCAAAACATGCAATGACAACCAAAACTATAAAAATACACTCACAATCTGCCTCACAATTTAAATACATCAAATGACATTTTACATGGCTTGACAGTGTAACAATTACATATATTAACAGTTAAACTATACTAAATTTAAGTGGAAAATCATTTAACATATTTAACAGATTTACCACCCGGCTACATACTCCCCTGCAAATATAGTCAACGTCCTCGGTGACTACGAAACATGAACTGACTCAAATACTCCCTGCAAGGCCTTTTCAAAGAGAGCAGCACCCAGGCTTGTCAAAACCTTAGAGACCATGTCTGTGCTGACTGAGACTGCATTACAGGCCGACTTTGGCATATGAAATGGGTTTGAATGAGATCCAGCCATTTCCCGCTTGCTTTTCCTAATGGCAGGTTTAGGTGCATAGGTTCTACGTCCTGCTCCACCAGCATCCTCTGTTAGTGCGGGCCTGTCCCTGTTTTCAATAATGGGCAAGTCACTGTCGCTAACGTTTGGATGCACATCATTAACACATTCTGTTTCTGTGCCACAATTTCTCATATCTGAATAACCTTCCTCAGGTCCTTCACCGTCACTCTCATCTGTGGGTGCTGTCACATGTAAACTAACACTTTCTGCTGCAAGAGGCAGGTTAGGTACTTGCACAAGCCGGCGAGGGATGACTTCCTCAACAATAACAAAATCAGCCTCAGGTGACTCAGGCTCATCCTCAGCTACAGGCTGTGTAGTGGTCTGTAACCTAGTTCTAGTTCTTGGTTTGGGAACTGGTTTCGCACAAGGTCGCAACTCTGACCTATGAACTCTTTTAATGGGACCTCCCTCAAAAGGTTCAACAGTGTGTGTGGTACCCTGGATGTCAACTACCTTGTAGACTGTTGAGGTCCATGTGTCCTGAATCTTATGTCTACCTGGGGGTCTGTGACGTAGGAAAACCAACTGACCAATGTCCACAGGAGGACAATACACCTTCTCATTTTGCAGTGAGATCCTCTCAGCTGCCTTCTGCTCTGAGTACTCTCTGGCTCTCTCATGTGCCTGTCGGAGTCTCTCCTGATGAACAGACAACCAATACTGTTTCCTGTCTGACACACACTCACGCCCTAATAAAGCATCTACTGGGAGATGTGGCTGTACCCCGAAAAGCAAATAATAAGGCGAGTACCCTGTGGTGGAATGAGGAGTGACATTATAGGCATATACTACTTCAGACAGATGCTCTAGCCAACGCTTTTTTTTCTCTGGTGGGAGTGTCCTTAACAAGTCATGGAGTGTGCGATTGTATCTTTCACACTGACCGTTTACCTGTGGCCTGTAGGGAGTTGTCCGTGTCTTTTTAACCCCATAGAGTTTGCACAGCTCTGCTATAATTTCACTCTCGAAATTTCGACCTTGGTCTGAGTGCAGTCTCTCTGGGACCCCATATTTCATGAACCACTCCCTGAGCAAAACTTTAGCTGTAGTGTCAGCCTTCTGGTCTTTGGTAGCATACGCTTGTGTGAACTTTGTAAACACATCGGTCACAACAAGGACATTTTCACGGCCATCTGAAGCTGCCTCCAACACTGTAAAATCAACAGCCACCACTTCTAGAGGTCGGGAGGCCAGGAATGCCTGAACTGGAGCATGGATTTTTGGCTGAGGCATCTTGGTCAAAATGCACCGCTCGCAGTTTTTAACCCAGCTTTCCACATCCTCGCATAGCCCTACCCAAAAACACCTCCCTCTTAGCAAGTTTACAGTGCGCTCTATGCCCTGATGTCCCATGTTGTTATGTACATTTTCTAGAACTTGGTCCCTCAAACAACTAGGCACGAGTAACTGCCACACTTCTCCATGACGTGGGTCTGTGATAACCCTGTACAACAACCCTTCTCGTTGTTGTATGCATCTCCATTGTTTCAACAATCTTTTCACTTGACTAGACAGGGCTGCTCTCTCTCTGGGACATGGCCTCCTCCCCCGATCCCAAAATGCCCTAAACTCTTTTAGGGTGGGGTCACCGGCCTGAAAACCTACCAGCTCCTCTCTGGTATAACCTGGCAGTGTGGGGGTGTTGCCCTGTTTAGTACCTGTCTCACCAGACCTCGACTCCCCAGCACGGATCTGTCTCACTTTGTAACACTCCAGACCTCTAGAGACAAGACCAGGATCCAGAACTGTTCCTCGCTCAATCAGGTTACACACAGTGATACAGTCGTCAAAATCCGAGTCAGGGTCTGTTTCAGGCTCCCCTGCAAACTCCTGCCTAGAGAGAGCATCTGCGGCGGCATTACTGCAACCAGGACGGTACTTAACCTCGAAATCAAAAACAGACAGTTGCGCTACCCACCTCTGCTCTATAGCACCTAACTTGGCTGTCTTGAGGTGGCAGAGGGGATTGTTATCAGTCAGGACAACAAACTTTGAACCAAGCAAGTAACCCCTGAATTTTTCAGCAACTGCCCATTTTAAGGCAAGCAACTCCAACTTCATGCTACTATAATGTCGGTCATTCTTCTCAGCCTGGCGTAGTCTGCGGCTAGCATATGCTAGGACACGTCTGGTGTCACCTTGCTGCTGACACAATACAGCGCCTAATCCATGCTGACTAGCATCTGTCTCAACTACAAATGGTTGTGTGAAATCGGCAAAACCCAAAATGGGAGCAGAGGTAAGTTTTTCATTTAACTGCTCAAAGGAAGAGTCACACTCTGGTGTCCACATATTACAAAACTGGTGACCTACTTTCCCTGTTTTTTTCACACCTGAACATTTGTTGACTAGGTCATGCAGTGGCCCGGCAATCTGTGAGAAGCCTCGAATGAATCTCCTGTAGTAACTACAGAAACCCAAGAACGACTGCAGCTCTTTGGCAGTGGTTGGGACCTTCCAGTTCTTAACAGCAGAGACCTTGGAGGGGTCAGTTCCTATACCTTCTGCTGACACCTGATGACCCAAAAACTTTACTGACTGTTGTAGAAAAGCACACTTCTGCAACTTCACCTTAAGGCCCGTCTCTGCCAGTCTCTTAAACACAGTCTCAAGTCTCTCCAAATGCTGCTCAAATGTCTCTGAAAAAACCAAGATGTCATCTAGGTAGACCAGGAGTATCTGAAAAATGAGATAATTCATAGTAACTTGCATAAGTCTCTGAAATGTAGCTGGACCGTTACAAACACCAAAAGGCATTCTCACGTACTCATACAGACTAAACGGTGTAGTAAATGCAGTCTTAGTCCGATCTCTCTCATGCATAGCTACCTGGTGGTATCCGCTCGCCAGATCTATGGTCGAAAAGAACTTTGCCCCTCTCAGCGCATCAAAACTCTTATCAATTCTCGGGAGCGGGAATGCATCACGTCTTGTCTTTGAGTTGAGTTTCCTGTAATCGACACATAGCCTCAGACTACCATCTGCCTTTCTCACTAGTACTATGGGCGAAGCATAAGCACTAGAGCTTTCTTGAATGACCCCTTTTTTAAGCAGCTTGCCAATATGTTCCCTGACTTCACTGTACTGTGTGGGTGGGATTCGTCTGTATGGCTGTGTTACAGGTATGTCATCTGTCAGATGGATCTCATGTTGTACTTTGTCAGTGTGGCCTAGATCTTCATCTTCTGTTGCAAACACAAAAGAGTACTTCTCCAGTAACAAAGTCAGCTGTGCTTGCTGTTCTGGGCTACCACAAAAATTGAGCTTGCCGAGAATTTCCTGCACATCTGTCGGTGTTTCGGGGTGTTCACTGATACTCACTTGTTCAGTGTCTGCTGAGATTCTCTGGAACTGTACCTCACAAAGCTCATCACTTTTCACACAGTCTACCTGAGTCAAAACCCCTAGCCTAGTCCGTGGCCCTAGCCAGATATCTTCATCAGACATGTTCATGACTCGGACTGGAAAAATGTGATTGCCTGATGAAACCAAAGTAGGCACAACAACCAAACCTCCAGGAACGGGGACACCCACAGACTCCAGCAACAAAAAAGAACCATCCTCACTCACAGTCCTGAGTCCCCTAGCCATAACTGTAGCAGCAGATGAAGCAGGTATATGGACTACATCCTTACCAGCTACCCTAGCGAAAGAGAGTCTGTCTGTTGCATGTACTGCATGAAGATGATTAAAAGCCTCTCTCCAGTTTGAGTCAAACCTCTCCTGCAGTGTGGTGTCAAACTCAGTGTGTACTAGCTCTCTGCATCTTTTGACAATGTTCATCCCTATTAGACCTGGAACAGAGGAAGAGTGTTCAGAATCTTTAACTATCAGAAAACCTCGCTCTGGGATAGTCAGACCCATGGCTTCTACATCAAGCTCCACATAGCCCATATAGGGTATGTCTAATCCATTAGCTGCAGTGATCTTTAACCACTCAAATGCCGGGTGAATGTCTTCGCCTTTCACTGACAGGTGTTCCCTGAAAAAACTCTCAGAAATTGTACTGACCTGGCTACCAGTGTCAAGTAAGCAGGACACTGTAACACCTCGTAGTTTCACCTCAACAGTTTTACATTCTCCGACTGCACGCTCTAAGATCCTGCTTCTGTCTGGAGTCTCTTTTGGTGAGCCAGCTTCCTCCCCTCGAGTTGTGTGGCTCATGACAACTGAGGGTGCGAGTTTTCCTGCACTACATAAGAACTAGGTGTTGCATCCCCTTGACCCCCTCTGGCCTGTGAGCATTTTCTTGCAATGTGACCTATGCCTCTACACTTGAAACAGATAGGCTGACCATCTGGTGTGAACTTTGGCTGGGGTCTAGGTCGTGGCTTGGGCTCTAGGAATGTCTGTTGAGTGCTGCGCTTACTCAGTTTACCTACAGCAAAGGCTAGATCAGCGAGTGTTTTGCCTAACTCTGCTAGCTGTTTTTCCTGATGGGCTACTGCTCTCCGAACATCATTTAATGCAATACCTTGGTCATTGTTTGTTTTAATAATAGAGCACTGGGTTTCCGGAACCTCTGATGTAACGTGGTTGCTCTTTATGACCCTGGGACAATGAGACCTGCTGTCCTCCATCTCCCACAGGAGGGCCTCGCTCCTCACATCTAGAAGACTGCTCTCTGGTTTGTCCCTAACCATTTTCCTGAGTTCACGCCTGAGTGCTGCTTCTCTTAAACCCTCAATAAACCGGTCTCTGAGCACAGTTTTCTCATTAGGTATTACATCTGTGGACTGTTTCACTACAGAGCTCAAAATCTGGGATAGTGCATGGGAGTAGTCACGGAGGTCTTCTCCATCAGTTTGGTTACGGTTGTAAAAGGTCTGCAAAAGCTGTGTGGAACTGCGCTTTTCCCCAAATGCATTGCTCAGGTAAGAGTATAAATCACTGGGCCCCACTGACTGACCCCTCATGCATAGTCGCACCTCTTCCAATGCAGGGCCATGCAATAGAGATAGTATATAGTCACATTGTTCTTCTGTTGTTTGCTCTCTGTATCTTAAAACCCTTTCAACCTCTTCAATAAACTCTTCGACAGATCTCCTGTCTGTACCACACTCCCCACTAAATGCTTGGATCTGGCGTTCTCTTGGAACGTAGATGTATGAACGTGTGGGTGCACTGTTATCACTTGCTCTCTGAGCCCTTGCTTCACCATTTAACCTGGTGAGCTCATCTCGCAGTCTGGCAAGCTCTTGCATGGTGGTCTGCATTTCTTTTGTAGCACCTTCACCTATACCCATTATGCCACCTGAGGTGTGGCCATTATCATTACGTGAACTCCCTTCATCACCAGAATCACTAGACATAATGATATATTAATCTTTACTCAGTCCAGTATAAATGAGGATATTTAGTTCAAAACCTGGTTCAAGGATACTACAAGGACAGTCTTTAACTTGGAGCCTTGCTGGATCTTGGTCTTTGTAGCTGAAGTTAGCGCTGGAGTCCTCTGCGCTGGTACGGCTGAGTCGTGTGAAACAGGAAGCACCAGAACCTCTTAGATGCCCTCACGTCGTCTCTCGCTGGTCACCACCTCCACGGCAGGATGGCTTCAGACTCAACACCAACGGACGTCACCAGCAATCTTCACCACTGCCGTATTTTTTTTTTAAGTAAAAATAAGCCACTCTGTTGCCAATTTAAAAAAAAAATGTTTTAGCTACACCCCACTCCTGATGCCAAAATTATGTAGCCCGTGGAATTAGATACCACACAGGACACAATTACTTCCGGGGTTCTTGTAGCTTTAATTTTATTGTTTGAACCTTCGAATGCAGATCGTTTTACTGAGTGCATACATTCCTGTGTCTTTCGAGCAAACAGCTCATAAATGTTCACAGATGTGGCAAGTTTAACAGAAAATATTTTAAAAAGGGAAATAATAAATACAAAATACGGTGCAAAATACGGCAGTGGACTATGTACGTTAAACAGGGTTTAACAAAGACATGTGGAACTTCCTGAAGATCGCGCAACTTCTCACTCTGTCAGTTACCTTTAAACAGAATTAAAATGCATATAAAACCTTTACATCCCAAATACAATGGCATGGTGTGGCTTTATTCACGCCAACATTACCTTGTCATGCCTGCAATGGCGAACAGCGGTCGACGGCTCGCGCCCAAAATCACCGAACATCAACTCCAGTAGCGTCTAAATCAAACCATCTTGTCAAATTACCGACATACAATATTGTTTGGAATAATGTTACAGGTATATTTCACAAGATATTTACCCTTACTTACTACGGAGTCAGAGCCTCGTCACACCGCAATCTTCAGGCGCTCCACACAAGAAAAAAAGAAAGAATACCCAAGATGCACTTGGATAACTTGCACGGAGTTACAATACAAGTCCGCCACTGCCACTTACTGGTCAAAACATGCAATGACAACCAAAACTATAAAAATACACTCACAATCTGCCTCACAATTTAAATACATCAAATGACATTTTACATGACTTGACAGTGTAACAATTACATATATTAACAGTTAAACTATACTAAATTTAAGTGGAAAATGATTTAACATATTTAACAGATTTACCACCCGGCTACAATTGCAAAGCACAAGGAGATAAATTCTGTTAGAAACAAACCTGGGCGTGGTCGAACGTGCAAGATTTCAAAAACGTTGGAAAGGAAAGTAGTCGATGTCAACAACAATACCCGGATCTCTGCCAAGATGATTGTGGCTGAACTGGCCTCTTCTGGACTTGATGTTTCAAGGAAGACAGTTGTGAGGGCTCTTCATCATGGTGGGCTTCGAGGTCATCGTCTAAGAAAAACTCCATTGCGCACACAGTGGCACATCAAAACCAGACTGGTTTGCCCATGAACATTTGAAACATGGGCATGAGTTTTGGAAGTCTGTCCTTTGGTCTGATGAGACTAAACTTGAGCTGTTTGGGCACATGGATGTTGCTTTTGTTTGGCAAAGGAAGGGAGAGGCCTTCAACCCTAAAAACACAGTTGCCACAGTTAAACATGGTGGTGGGGCTGTTTTGCTGCTTCAGGCACAGGGAACCTTGTTCGGGTGCATGGGTTCATGGAGAACGAAGAATATGTTGACATTTTGAAAGATAATGTAAAGAAATCTGCTGCCAGTCTAGCTTTAGGTCACTGCTGGGTCTTTCAGCAAGACAATGACCCGAAGCATACATCCAAGTTGGTCCAAAACTTTTTGAAGGACACCAAAATCAAGGTCCTGGAGTGGCCCTCTCAGAGCCCAGATCTCAATCCTATTGAGAACCTGTGGCGGGAGCTCAAGGTTAATGTCAATGCTTGAAAACCACGCAATTTGGATGAGCTGGAACAATTTGCCATGGAAGAATGGGCTAAGATCCCTCAAGAGACATGTGCCAACCTAGTTAGAAACTACCATAAGAGGTTGTTGTTGGTTGTGAGTCAAAAAGGTTACACTAGTAACCATTAATTGCCAGAGGGCTAATAATTTTGGCCTTGTAGTGAACTACTTGCTGGTTAGATATTCACCATGCAGGCCAGAGACGGCCCCTTCAAGACAGTGGGCGGAGGATAGCAAGGGGTATTGTGGGTAGACACAAGGCTGAGGTTTTGAGCATAGTGAACTGCTCACTTAGAGTTTGTTGGAGGAAATAAACGACCCCACGGCTGTGTGGTCAAAAGGAGAAGTGGTCTCCTCTCCTTTCCTTCATCCTCCACATTGGTGACCCCGACGTGAGCCATGGAGAACGAAGCTACCAGTGCAGCGGCAGTGACTAACGGCGTCTCGCTCAAACTGCCGACTTCTGGGAAACGGTGGGGGCAGCATGGTTCGCTCACATCGAAGCCCAATTCGCAATTAGGAACATCACCGTGGATGAGACCAAGTACCACTACGTCGTGGCGGGACTCGGAACATCTACGGCGTCACGGATATTGGGCCTGCTGCAAGCCCCGCCGCCCGTGGATAAGTACGGTATGATTAAGAGACACTTGCTGCAGGCTTTTGAGCTAGCAGAGGTGGAGCGGGCGGACTGGTTGTTTTCGCTGCGAGGTTTGGGAGACGGCAAGCGATCGGAGCTAATGGACAAGATGCTGAGTATGCCGGGTGCGTGCGACCCCGCCTTCCTTTTCGGCCAGCTGTTCCTCCATCAGCTCCCCGAACCCAGCCACTGAGGATGCACAAGCCAGTGCATCCTTAGTGCCGGTCCCAAGCCCGGACAAATGGGGAGGGTTGCGTCAGGAAGGGCATCCGGCGTAAAATCTTTGCCAAATGAAATATGCGGATTGAGAAATGTGGAAGGACAGATGGTGGTCGATTTTGCGAAAAGGATGGAAATGGCTGTGGTGAATACATATTTCAAGAAGAGGGAGGAACACAGGGTGACGTACAAGAGTGGAGGAAAGTGCACACAGGTGGACTATATCTTATGTAGAAGGCACCATCTAAAAGGGATTGGAGACTGCAAGGTGGTGACAGGGGAGAGCGTAGCCAGGCAGCATCGGATGGTGGTCTGTAGGATGACTTTGGAGACCAAGAAGAGGAAGCGAGTGAAGACACAGCCGAAGATCAAATGGTGGAAGTTGAAGAAGGAAGACTGTTGTGTGGAGTTCAGGCAGGAGTTAAGACAGGCACTGGGTGGTAGTGAAGAGTTGCCAGATGGCTGGAAAACCACTGCAGAAATAGTGAGGGAGACAGCTAGGAAGGTACTTGGTGTGTCATCAGGACAGAGGAAGGAAGACAAGGAGACTTGGTGGTGGAATGAGGAAGTACAGCAAATTATACAGAGGAAAAGGTTGGCAAAGAAGAAGTGGGATAGTCAGAGAGATGAAGAAAGTAGACAGGAGTACAAGGAGATGCAGCGTAAAGCAAAGAGAGAGGTGGCAAAGGCAAAGGAAAAGGCGTATGGTGAGTTGTATGACAGATTAGACACTAAGGAAGGAGAAAAGGACTTGCACCGATTGGCTAGACAGAGGGACCAAGCTGCAAAGGATGTGCAGCAAGTTAGGGCGATCAAGGATAGAGATGGAAATGTGCTGACAAGCGAGGAGAGTGTGCTAAGAAGGTGGAAGGAATACTTTGAGGGGCTGATGAATGAAGAAAATGAGAGAGAGAGAAGGTTGGATGATGTAGGGATAGTGAATCAGGAAGTTCAGCGGATTAGCAAGGAGGAAGTGAGGGCAGCTATGAAGAGGATGAAGAATGGAAAGGCAGTTGCTCCTGATGACATACATGTGGAGGCATGGAGATGTTTAGGAGAGATGGCAGTGGAGTTTCTAACTAGATTGTTTAACACAATCCTGGAAAGTGAGAGGATGGCTGAGGAGTGGAGAAGAAGCATACTGGTACCGATTTTCAAGAACAAGGGCGATGTGCAGAACTGTAACAACTACAGAGGTATAAAGTTGATCAGCCACAGCATGAAGATTTGGGAAAGAGTAATAGAAGCTAGGTTAAGAGGAGAGGTGACGATCAGCGAGCAGCAGTATGGTTTCATGCCACGAAAGAGCATGATGTTTGCTTTGAGAATGTTGATTGAGAAGTATAGAGAAGACCAGAAAGAGTTGCACTGTGTCTTTGTAGATTTAGAGAAAGCTTATGACAGAGTACCGAGAGAGGAGGTGTGGTATTGTATGAGGAAGTCAGGAGTTGCAGAGAAGTATGTAGGAGTGGTGCAGGATACGTATGAGGGAAGTGTGACAATGGTGAGGTGTGCGGTTGGAATGACGGATGGGTTCAAGGTGGAGGTGGGATTACATCAAGGATCGGCTCTTAGCCCTTTCTTGTTTGCAATGGTGATGGACAGGTTGACGGACAAGATCAGGCAGGAGTCTCCATGGACGATGATGTTCGCGGATGACATTGTGATCTGTAGTGAGAGTAGGGTGCAGGTTGAGGAGAGCCTGGAGAGGTGGAGGTATGCACTGGAGAGAAGAGGAATGAAAGTCAGTAGGAGCAAGACGGAATACCTATGCGTGAATGAGAGAGAGGACAGTGGAATGGTCAGGATGCAAGGAGTGGAGGTGACAAAGACATCTGAGTTTAAATACTTGGGGTCAACTGTCCAAAGTAACGGGGAGTGCAGTAGAGAGGTGAAAAAGAGAGTGCAGGCAGGTTGGAGTGGGTGGAGAAGAGTGTCAGGAGTGATTTGCGACAGAAGGGTACCAGCAAGAGTTAAAGGGAAAGTTTACAAGATGGTTGTGAGACCAGCTATGTTATATGGTTTGGAGACATTGGCACTGACGAAAAGACAGGAGGCGGAGCTGGAGGTGGCAGAGTTGAAGATGCTAAGATTTTCACTGGGAGTAACGAAGAAGGACAGGATCAGGAACGATTATATTAGAGGGACCGCTCAGGTTGGACGGTTTGGAGACAAAGCAAGAGAGGCAAGATTGAGATGGCTTGGACATGTGTGGAGGAGAGATGCTGAGTATATTGGGAGAAGGATGCTGAATATGGAGCTGCCAGGGAAGAGGAGAAGAGGAAGGCCAAAGAGGAGGTTTATGGATGTGGTGAGGGAAGACATGCAGGTGGCTGGTGTGACAGAGGAAGACGCAGAAGACAGGAAGAAATGGAAACGGATGATCCGCTGTGGCGACCCCTAACGGGAGCAGCCGAAAGTAGTAGTAGGTTCCTCCATCAGCTCCCCTCGCACTGTTGTAGGGTAATGTTATACAGCCAACAGCTCCCCCTGGGGGCACTGATTGATGTATACTTGCCTTGTGTAACATGCCTCAGTTGCGTTATGGGCACAGCCGGTGAATACACGTTACTAAGAGACACAGCCCGACTCTGTCTGTTATTTATATGCACCTACACTTGCAACATGGTGTCAGAAGCTGTATTGGAACCCAAAGTGAGTCTTAGGTTGCCTGTTGCTTGAACAGCGTGCGTTTATTTTTTTTTACTAAGCGTAGCTAGAAGTTTTAGTTAGCCTGCTAGCATTAGCATCGAGCCAAGACGATGGCTTCCAATATTCCGCCGCCGGAGCCCATGAAGATGACTGGGGATCTTCACAGCAACTGGGCTAGCTTTCGATCAGAGTTTGAGGATTATTTGCTTGCGACCGGGATCGACAAGGCAGAGAAGCCGGTGCAGGCAGCGACGCTCCGGAGGCTAATGGGGAAGGAATGCCTCCATGTTTACGTGCACAACCTGGGACTCACAGCGGAAGAGCCGGAGCGATACTCGACAAACTGGGGGAATACTTCACACCTACCAAAAACGTCATCTTTGAGAGGTATGTTTTTGGCAACTTTAAACAAGAGGAAGGAGAACCTGTGGATGCTTTTGTCACAAGACTGAGAGAAAAGGCTGCCACATGTGAATATGGAGCTATAAGAGATGAGCTTATTAGGGACAGGCTTGTTCTTGGAGCAACTGATGAGGGCGCCAGACGACGCATGCTAAGAGAAAAGGAGCTTAAGTTGGAGGGAGCTATTGACATTTGCCGTGCAGCGGAGGTGTTGGACAATAAGTTAAAATCCATGTCACTTAGCAGCTCTGTGCCTGGGGAGAGCATCAATGTAGCACATAGACAGCGACCAGGACGGAGACCTACCAGCAGGCCATCCGAGCCCACCAACACATCTGCACAGCCACAGAGAGGCACAGGTGAATGCAAGTACTGTGGCACACCGCACAGTCGGGGGCGAGACCTGTGCCCCGCATTTGGAAAGTCATGTCGCTTGTGTGGCACTGCTAATCACTTTGCCAAAGTATGCATGAAAAGAGGCCAGCAAGCACGTCAGTTGAACGCTGTGGATGACCCGCCGCTAGGGGACCCGGATGACAGTGACCGCGATGAGAGGGATGTGTACACGGCTGAGAGCATGGGGGCTGTGAACACTCAAAGGAAAAAGTGGTTTGTAAACCTGCCACTGCACAGAGGGGTCCAGAGGTGCCAGCTTGACTCTGGAGCCACCTGCAACGTGATGAGCTTAAACGACAAGATGAGACTGGCGCTTAGAGTGCCTCTTCAGAAAAGTCTCACCAGGCTGAGACTCTACAACAGTGAGTGGATGAGCTCAATGGGCGTGTACAGCACACAGTGTGTCATCAGGGGCAAAACTCACAGACCGGACTTTGAGGTCGTGCGCACCAGCCAGAAGCCCTTGCTTTCAGGGGAGACATGCGAGAGACTTGGCTTGATATGCTTCACCATTCCCGAAGAGCTGAATAAAGTGGAGCACTGCAAGACAGGTGAGCTAACCAAGACAATGACGTGTTCACCAGCCCAGTCGAGTCACTGCCGGGTGATGTTCACTTCGAGTTGGATAGCACTGTGGCCCCTGTCCGGTGCGCACCAAGAAATGTCCTGGTGGCCCTCAAGGCAGCTGTTAAGGCGCAGTTGGACCAATATGAAAAGGATGGACACTTAACCACAGTCACTCAGCCCACAGACTGGATTAGCAATCTGGTCATAGTGAAGAAGCCGGACAAATTGAGGCTTTGCATCAACCCCAAGCCACTTAACCGAGCCCTGAAAAGGTCCCATTACCTCATGCCCACTTTAGATGACGTGCTGTACAAGCTGCCTAAGGCATGTATCTTCACCCTGGTGGATGTGCGCGACGCATTCTTGCAGTGTCGCCTTGATGAGGAGAGCAGCCTGATGACAACGTTCTGGACGCCGTGGGGTAGAAAGCGATGGCTGAAGCTCCCTTTTGGCGTGTCAGTCGCACCAGAGCTGTACCAGAGGAAACAACATGAGCTGCTGGCCGGTTTGAAAGGAATTGAGCCCATAGCCGATGACATCCTCATAGTCGGCTGTGGGGACACGGAGGAGGAGGCCGTTCGCAACCACGACGCAAACCTCATTGCTCTGATGGACAGATGCAGGGAAGTGAAGCTGAGGCTGAGCATAAAAAAGCTACAGTTTCGTGTGAGGGAGGTCCGCTTCCATGGCCACATACTGTCGGCGGAGGGCCTCAAAGCTGATCCCGAGAAGGTCAGGGCAGTCCTGGACATGCCAACCCCTCAGATGCAAAAGGCGTTCAGCGGTGTGTCGGCTTCGTTAACTATTTATCGAGGTTCATGCCCCGCTTGTCAGAGGTGTGTGAACCGCTGAGAAGGTTGCTGGACAAAGATGTGCTGTGGCACTGGTTGCCCAAACATGATGCTGCTATGAAGGAAATCAAGACGCTGGTCACGGCGGTGCCAGTACTACGTTACTACGATGTCAGCAAGCCAGTCACCATACAGAGCGACTCCAGTCAGACCGGTTTGGGCTGCTGCTTGCTTCAGGGGGGACAACCGGTTGCGTTCGCCTCCCGCGCGCTGAACCAGACGGAGAAAACTACGCACAGATTGAGAAGGAGTGCCTGAGCATCGTATTCGCTTGTCAACGCTTCCACTACTACCTATATGGGAGGGGTGATGTGACTGCAGAGACCGACCACCGCCCGCTGGTGTCAAACCTCACTAAGCCCCTTCTCAGTGCACCAAAGCGCCTTCAAAGCATGCTCCTCACACTTCAGAACTACTGCCTCACGGTGATGTACAAGCCAGGCCCTGAAATGTACATCAGTGACACGCTCAGCAGAGCCACCATCCCGCCACAGAGAACAGACACTGAGTACAGACGTGAAATGGTCTGCAGCATGCAGCAGGTGCAGTACGACACGGCAGCCATTCAGCAAGCAGACTATCTAAATGTCGCCAGCCAACGCCTCGCACAGATTCGAAAACACACAGAGGAGGATGTGTGTCTTCAAACACTCAAGTCGGTCGTGCTGGAGGGATGGCCAGAACGCAAAGAGGAGAGCCCCATAGCCGTCAGAGAATACTGGGCCATCAGAGATGAAATAAGCGCACAGGACGGTGTGCTTTTTAGGAGCCAGCGTGTCATCATTCCGAAAGCTATGCGTCCTGAGATGCTGAAACGGATCCACTACAACCACGTGGGGGGTGAGGCTTGTTATAGACAGGTCCGGGATACTCTCTACTGGCCAAATATGCAGGGGGAAATCAAAGACTATGTGCAGCAGTGCTCAGTGTGTAACGAGTATGCACACGAGCAACAGAAAGAGACTATGATGTCACACCCGCTCCCCACACGTCCCTGGCAGCTGGTGAGCATGGACTTGTTCAGCTACGCAAGGCAGGACTTCCTGCTCATGGTGGATCACTATTCAGACTTCTGGGAGATTGATCTACTCCCAGACCTGTCGGCAGAAACGACCATTCGAAGGTGCAAGGCGCAGTTTGCACGGTACGGTATCCCTGACCGGGTCATTTCTGACTGCGGAGGTCAGTTTGATTGTGGAGAGTTTCGGGCGTTTGCGAGGGAGTGGGGCTTCGAACATGTCATGTCCTCCCCGAGACACCCAAAAGCTAACGGCAAAGCAGAGTCTGCAGTGAAGATTGTGAAAGGCCTATGCAGAAAAGCAGACCGGGCCGACGAGGACCCCTGGAAGGCTTTTCTACACTGGAGAAACACGCCCACTGAGGGCATGCGCTGCAGCCCAGCACAACGGCTGATGTCACGGAGGCTGAGAACTCTTCTCCCTGTGGCTGACCAGCTGCTAGCACCTCAGATCATCACTGGGATCACAGACAAGCTGAGGGTGAAGCATCAGGCAGCGAAGCTGACATATGACAGAACTGCGAGGGATCTGCCAGAGCTAAACGTATCCAGCCTGTCAGGATGAAACCACTCCCGGGTGACTGGACAGGCCGATGGAGGAGAGGAGTATGCCTGCAGCAGGTGGCGCCACGGTCCTATCTCGTCAACTTGGAGGGAACCACGTACCGTCGCAACAGGGTTGATCTCCGACCAGCAGAGGTTGCCCCTCCACAGCCGTCAGCCCACACAGAACGGCCACCGGAGCAGCCTGTGGGCGCATGTGCAGCTGAAGGGGGCCATGTGAGCGGGGGCAGCATGGAGGAAGTCGTCAGCAGCCCTGTAATGTCTCCAAGGTCGTCAGCCCCGAGGTCGCCGCCATCTCCCCCAAAGGCTGTGACCACACCATGCCGTGAGTTACAGGGCCGGGCCTTCTCCCGGAGCAGGAGGCAGATTAAGCCTCCAGAAAGACTTGTCCTCTAGGTCATACACTGTACTGAGATTGACACACACACACACACACACTCACACGCACGCACGCACGCACGCACGCACGCACACACACACACACACACACACACACACACACACACACACACACACACACAGGACTGTGGACATAAAAAAAAAGAAACAAAACTGTGATGTTCACTAATGTTCTTATTCAGTGGTCTTGTGGATGTTCTGATGCTACCATTTTGTTGTTATTGTTCTGCAAAGGTTTTGGTTGATATTGACTTGCTGTTCCTTCTTGATGCACTATTTCCATTGCACTATTTTAATATTGGGATATGAGCACTAATGTTCTAATGGCTAATACTATCCATTATATTATTTGGTATTGTATTCTACGAAAGGAAGGGAGATGTTGTAGGGTAATGTTATACAGCCAACAGCTCCCCCTGGGGGCACTGATTGATGTATACTTGCATTGTGTAACATGCCTCAGTTGCGTTATGGGCACAGCCGGTGAATACACGTTAGTTAGAGACACAGCCCGACTCTGTCTGTTATTTATATGCACCTACACTTGCAACACGCACGTCCGTGCTGCCTTGGCCATCTCCCAGTTGTCCACCACCAGCAACTTGCGGGAGTTGGCCGCGGAGGCCGACAGGATTTTTCTCACCAGCCGACAGCCGTGTGCAGCCGCTCTGCTGCCTGCCCACGCTCTTCCACCACCGCCGGTTGAGGCTGCGGGCGTCGCCACGGCAGCAGTTTCACGTCGCTAGCAGGACTCAGGGGACTGTGCTTCTACCATGCTAGGTTTGGAACCAAAGCCAAGCAATGCCGTGCACCATGCACTTTCAGCAGGGCGGGGAAAGCCAGGGCCGGCGCTTAGTAGTAGCCCTGAGCGTTGACCAGGAAGGCAGGCCGGTTGCTAGTTGATTCGGGCGCGCAGTGGAGCATCCTGCCTGCGACACCAGTGGACGCGATGGCCGGCGGATTCGACCCCCCTATGGATGCTGCTAACGGCACCCCCGTACGCACATATGGCACGAGGTATGTGGAGGTGAGGTGGTTTTTGGCGGTCGGCGGTTCGGCTGGGACTTTGTAATGGCGAAGGTGGCCATTGCCCTCCTGGGTGCAGATTTCCTGCGCGCTTATGAACTGTTGGTAGACGTTAAAAACCGCCGCTTAATTGACGCCGGCATCTTCTGCTCCTACCCATGTACGCTGGGGGAAGTGGGTCCCATCGGCTTTTCCAGCATGATTGCCATTGGGGATGAATTTCAGCGTCCGCTTGCTGAGTTTCCGGACCTCACAACGCCCATCTTCTCATCAGCAGTCACCAAGCACGGAGCGGAACACTACATCACCACCACGGGCCCCCAGTCTACGCCCGTGCACGGCGCCTCGAACTAGCCAAGCTCGCCATCGCCAAGGAGAAGTTTGCCAACATGGAGCGCCTCGGTATAGTGCGCAGCTCCGACAGTCCATAGGCCTCCCCCCTTCATCCAAGAGTAGCTGGCTGCAGACAAACTGGCGGACCTCCGCAAGAGGCACCTCCGCAGTTGACAGGAAATCACGTGACCGCCGCAGGAAACCGGAAGTTGGTCTCCGTGACACTAGTGTATCGATTGCAAATTGATTACTTGTTCTCTATCTAACAACAATAGCGATACGTTAGCTAGCTAGCTAACAACAATAGCAATTGCTAGGTAACGCATTCGCTAGTGTTATTAGCCATCTAGCTAACAATGTTAGCAATTGCGTTACGTTAGCTAGATGTCTAACAACACTAGCGAATGCCAGCTAACGTTCGCTATGGATGGTGAGAATGTGGGCTATTTTTCTAACGACTCGACCCTCATTAAGCAGTTATTATCGGATACAGAAAGTCACTGCCTGAGTGTGTAACAATTATGGTAAGATTTACAGAAGCCCATCGAGGGCAAAATAACCTAGACTCAATGGCAAACAGATGCCCCTTTGAGCAAACACTGTTAGCACAATACACAGGCTCTGATAACATGGTGCCTTATATAACCACAGTTTAAACACACCCATAAAACCTTCCATTATCTACTACTGGGACAAATGAGACTGAAGGGGCTATCTACCGAAACTTACAAACGCACACAAACTCGCTTTGTACTATAGGGCCCAGGTGAAATAGTAGTTAAGTCAACATAGGCTTTTAGTATTCAATGTCTAAAAGTAAAATATCTTCAAAATCTATCAAGCTGATCCCTAATGTGATGTGTACTCAATTGAGAAATTTGGCATTTCCTCTCATACAGTCAAATCTTACAATTACCAGTGCAGGTGTGCACAGTCTAAGATATATGACAATGAGAATATTTGTTTAAGCCATAATAACAGTGGGATATCCCACTCTATTAAGGGTTAATATGCATGTACAAACAGAATAAATTGGGTTAAATATAACAATAATCTTTATTAATGTGACATTGTGCGCAACATTTGACATCTTCACATGGTAAACATCTGTGACCAGGGGCTTGGTGGGGGTCCCCGGGGTGGAGGGCTGGATGGAAGGCCCCCGAGGCAGACGCACATTTCTAACCATTACATTCATGTGGTCTGTCCATGTAAATAAACCAGTACACATATTTGTACATGTTGTTATCAAAGCACCTCAGTATTGTGTAAAGAGACTAAACTTAACCAAGGCTACTGTGAGAAAGAGCACGTTCACGTACAGTGCATCCGGAAAGTATTCACACCCCTTCACTTACCCCACATTTCGTTATGTTACAGCCTTATTCCAAAATGGATTAAATTCCTTTTTTCCTCATCAATCTACACACAATACCCCAATAATGACAAAGTGAAAAACGTTTTGTAGAAGTTTTTGCAAATTTATTAAAAACAAAAAAATTAAATATTGCATGTACATATGTATTCACACCCTTTGCTATGACACTCAAAATTGAGCTCAGGTTCATCCTGTTTCCACTGATCATCCTTGAGATGTTTCTACATCTTGATTGGAGTCCACCTGTAGTAAACTCAATTGATCGGACATGATTTGGAAAGGCACACACCTGTCTATATAAGGTCCCACTGTTGACAGTGCATGTCAGAGCAGAAACCAAGCCATGAAGTCAAAGGAATTGTCTGTGGGCCTCCGAGACAGGATTGTATCGAGGTACAGATCTGGGGAAGGGTACAAAAAATTTCTACAGCTTTGAAGGTCCCAAAGAGCACAGTGGTCTCCATCATTCGTAAATGGAAGAAGTTTGGATCCACCAGGACTCTTCCTAGAGCTGGCTGCCCAGCCAAACTGAGCAATCGGGGGAGAAGGGCCTTGGTCAAGGAGATGACCAAGAACCCGATGGTCACTCTGACAGAGCTCCAGCATTCCTCTGTGGAGATGGGAGAACCTTCCAGAAGGACAACCATCTCTGCAGCGCTCCATCAATCAGGCCTTTATGGTAGAGTGGCCAGACGGAAGCCTCTGCTCAGTAAAAGGCACATGACAGCCCGCTTGGAGTTTGCCAGAAAGCACCTAAAGGACTCTCAGACCATGAGAAACAAGATTCTCTGGTCTGATGAAACCAAGATTGAACTCTTTGGCCTGAATCTTGGCCTCAAACTCACCACTACCTGCCTTCTTCTTGTTCCGCCCACTTCCACCGAGTTGACTGATCACTGCCAGCTGTTTTATCTTCCACCTTCGTGAGCGACGGCTTCGTGAGATCGACAACTTTTATTTTTCTTTTATTAGTTCTTTATATTCTGTCCTAACCTCCTCATTTTGTTCTGATTTAGCTATTCTCTGTGCTTAGTTCACTAATCGCTAGATTATCTAGTTTCTTTCTTATACGAATCCCGTGTGCTTCTACTACTGGACCTCAGTGCAGCCTTTGACACCATTGATCACTGTATACTTTTAGATAGATTAAATTGTAATTTTGGTGTCTCTGGCTTAGCTCTCTCTTGGCTTAAGTCCTACTTATCTGGAAGAACACATTGTGTCTGTTATAATAATATTATATCAAAATTTTCTGACATTAAATATGGTTTGCCTCAGGGCTCAGTACTTGGCCCTCTACATTTCTCTCTTTACATTACACCTCTTGGCCAAATTATACACAGTTATGGAATAAATTTCCATTGCTATGCTGATGATACTCAGTTGTATGTGCCTATAAGGGCTGGTGATCATACTCAAATCACTAACGTAGAGGCCTGCTTGGCTACTGTGAAAAACTGGATGTCACTTAACTTTCTGCTTTTAAATTCAGATAAAACCGAGGTGCTAGTCATTGGCCCTGCTAGACACAGACACCAATTTGATCAAGTAACGATAGTGATCGACAACTCTGTGGTTTCACAAAGTGTGGCAGCCAAAAATCTTGGTGTTACGTTTGATCCCAGCCTTTCCTTTGATAAGCACATTAAAGATATCACCAAGACTATCTTTTTTCACTTACGTAACATAGCTAAAATTCGGTCTTTTCTCTCCATGGCTGACCCAGAGACTCTAATACATGCATGTGTTTCATCCAGACTTGATTACTGTAATGTTCTGTTCTGAGGTCTGCCACATTCTAGTACTAAAAGTCTTCAGATTGTTCAGAATGCTGCTGCTAGAACCCTAATTAAAACTAGGAAATCTGACCATATCACACCAATTCTTGCCTCCCTCCACTGGCTTCCTATCCATGTTAGATCAGAATATAAGGTGCTTCTGCTGATTTATAAAATCCTAAATGGGCTTGCCCCATCCTACCTGTCTGATCTCCTTAAACCTTACATGCCATCTCGAGCACTTCATTCTCAAAATACAGGGCTCCTGTGTGTACCCAAATTTAAAAAGAAGTCAGTTGGTGCCAGGGCCTTTTCCTATCGGGCTCCATTTTTGTGGAATAACCTGCGTGCTGCCATCAATCAGAGTCTGTTGAGTCCTTTAAATCCAAACTTAAAACTCATCTTTTTGCCTTAGTTTACAATTAGTTGCCTTTAAGTTGAGTGCTTCACAACCTGTACTGGATGGTGGGTTGGTTTTCTGTCTCAATGAATTTACCAACCACTGTTCTGCCGACGAGATTATCAAGTATAGATTACAGAGTATAGATTATGACGAATTGATGACTTAATTGATTATGGCTAATGACTATTGCAAACTGTTCTCTTCTCTAACATGTCTTTTCTCTCTCTCTGAATGATGTCTTCTCCTTTCTCTTTTTCTGTGTTTGAATGGTGTCATGTGAGTCTCTCTTGCATGCATGTGCAGTCGGTTCTCCTCCCAGGTCTCCGTGGTGATGGTGGTCATCATTTGGATGCTGCCTGCCCTTCCACTCCTCACATAAGTTTTTCTTTTATTACATGATGATGCTGGTCGCGTGGCTTGGTTCCTGGACTGCTCCGTTGGCATGTGGATAATGCTTGGCATCCTGTGCATCATGTTCTTCATAAATTTTATGTCCATTATAATTTTATCCTCTTTCAATGTTGTATTATGTAAATTGCGTGAACACAACATCCATTGCACACTGTCCGTCTTCATAGAGAGATCCCTCCTCTTTTGCTCTCCCTGAGGTTTCTTCCTATTTTTTCCCCCTGTTAAAGGGTTTTTTTAGGGAGTTGTTCCTTATCTGATGAGAGGGTCTAAGGACAGGATGTTGTGTTGCTGTTAAGCCCACTGAAGCAAATTTGTAATTTGTGATATTGGGCTATACAAATAAAATTGATTTGATTTGATTGCCAAATGTCACGTCTGGAGGAAACCAGGCACCTCTCATCACCTTGCTAATACCATCCCTACAGTGAAGCATGGTGGTGGCAGCATCATGCTGTGGGGATGTTCTTCAGCGGCAGGAACTGGGAGACTAGTCAGGATCGAGGGAAAGATGAATGGAGCAAAGTACAAAGAGATCCTTGATGAAAACCTGCTCCAGAGCGCTCAGGACCTCAGACTGGGAGGAAGGTTTACCATTCGACACGACAACAACCCTAAGCGCACAGCCAAGACAACGAAGAAGTGGCTTCAGGACAAGTCTGTGAATGTCCTTGAGTGGCCCAGCCAGAGCCCAGACTTGAACCCCATTGAACATCTCTGGAAAGACCTTAAAATAGCTGTGCAGCGACGCTCCCCATCTAACCTTACAGAACTCGAGAGGATCTGCAGAGAAGAATGGGAGAAATACCCAAAATATAGGTGTGCCAAGCTTGTAGCTTCATACCCAAGAAGACTTGAAGCTGTAATCGCTGCCAAGGGTGCCTCAACCAGTACTGAGTAAAGGGTGTGAATACTTACGTACATGCAATATCTGTTTTTTATTTTTGATAAATTTGCAAACATTTCTACAAAACCTTTTTCGCTTTGTAATTATGGGGTATTGTATGTAGATTGATGAGAAAAAAAGTGAATTTAATCCATTTTGGAATAAGGCTGTAACATAACAAAATGTGGGGAAAGTGAAGGGGTGTGAATACTTTCCGGATGCACTGTATGCTTACGTGATGCGAATAACAGTCAATGAACAGGCTTGTTAAACTAGTTAATTTCAAAGAATAAAATTAACAGATTAAACAATACATATACACATGTAAGTCACCCCTGCCTTTATGCTCGGCCTCGATCCACTGCCTCTTTTGTATCTTGATAATATGGTTAAATATAACAATAATATTTATTAATGTAACATTGTGCGCAACATTTGACATCTTCACATGGTAAACATCTGTGACCAGAGGCTTGGTGGGGGTCCCCGGGGTGGAGGGCCCCCAAGGCAGACGCACATTTCTTCTTTTTTTTTTAAAGTAATTTATTTTATTATTTTTCAGTGTTATCATCAGGTTCAGCATTTTACAGAATGTGGTTGAGGTTTTACATAATAATAATAATAATAAACAAAAACATCAAAACAAAAACAAAATAAATAAAATAAAGTAAAAATAAAATAAAATAGAAATAAGAATATTAATGCTCGGCCTCGATCTACTGCCTCTTCTGCATCTTGATAATATCATTAAATTCTTGCACTTCACTAAAGAATACATTGGGGAAAGAAAAGAGACAGAGAAAAGGAGAGATAAGAAATACAATCGATCGGACATGAGAACTCATGGTATATCATGAATATTAACACAGCTAGGGGATGTTAGGCACAAAGTGGTAGACTGATTTCAGACATTTGTACCTTTCATCATACAATGGTCCCGCGTTAAATCTTCTCTGTGCCTCAGCTAGAGAGAGGTTTTCCACTGCCACAAGAGCATGGACAATGGCCTGGTAGAGATAGATAACCTCCAGTTAAAAGGGGTCCTATATTTACAACACAATAAAAATTAGCGGTGGGGCGAGCATAGCCCATTCACTAAATCGCGGAATGCCCTTTTAACAGTTATAATACAGGCTTTGATGACAGGATAAACATAAAATTATTGAAATCAATGTAACTAAGATTAGATGGTTGAGTTAAACCTCACCTCAGGCATCAGCACATCTAACACGAAGCTGACTCTCTGGAACTCTGTCGTTGGGACATAAGGTGCACATTTTGTGGCTCCTTTGAAGACCAAGTTGATGTCCTTAAAAACTTCATCAATTTGGTCGTCTTCTTCCAGGTAGGTGAAGACCCTGTCTGGTTTCGCAGACCTGAAATTCACCAGCCACTTGGAGCTGCCTTCACCTGTGATTATTTCCTATAGAAACAAAGACCATGTCAAATAAATGCACTGCAGAAGATCGGGCTTTGATAATCTTTTTTGGTATTGGAAATGTTTTTATGTATAAGCATTATTATCATTGGTATCATACCAGTAGCCGTTTGTCCGACCCCTTCAGCTTCGTGATGAAGTCCACCAATCTTTCATTGGCAGACCTGCGGGCTTCTCTTGCACGTTTTGCCATCTTTGCTGTAGTTGGGTGTAGTGGTCATCAAGTAATGTAAAGGAACCTCTAGGGATGTGTGTCAAAGGACAACTTGTGAATTCTAAACCAACCCAGAGTAATTCATCAAATATCGTAATAAACACAACACGCAATGACAATGTATGGTCATTTTTTGTTGTGGCTGTCCTGTAAAGTTTGTCAAATGTCACTTACCCCCCTCTGGTTCTAAGCCCTTGTTATGTTCCTGTAATGTAAGAGAGCAACAAGACAGGTGATGACTGAAAAATATATTTATTTACTAACAATGCACTTTTCAACATTAGTTTATAAAGTGTTTGAAGGACCTGAATGTATTAGTTATTAATGATTCTGATTATACCAGTAGTTAAATTGAATTTCAATCTGACCTGGACGACTTCCGAAAACGTCCGTTTCCGGAGTCTTGGGAGCCTGAAGACAGGAGGCAGGTCACCTCTCAGTAGAGCTTTGGACTGCTCTGTCCAGTGGGCAAAAACCTTGCCATGCCTTGAAAAAATGAAAACATGAAATCTGAAAAGCCAATTAGACCCTATTCTAGTTCAATTTTCCCCCTCATACTGTAGAGCGCAACACTGCAACTACTTGGCAGGCGGAGATGAGAGAAAACATAACCAATGTGTCGGAACGAAGCTAAGCCGTTCCCACACACAGTAGCTACGATCATGTGAGTAACTTGTGTCGGCCCCCTCCTCTCGCCCCTAGGGACAACAGCCAATCATTACCCCAGTTTGCAACTACTTTCAACACAAATTACCCATCTACTTACCTTGGAAATGCACTGCATTTTGGATGTGGGCATCCAGGTGTTTAAAAATGGTCTCCTGCCGTGTGGTGGTAAATTTGGGACAAAGAGGACAACCCAACTGTAACCCGTGGGTTGTGCGTCCTAACTGGCTTCCAGGCTGGATTATGGATGGGTGCATCTGGAAAACAGTGTCGTTTTTATTATTATTATTATTTCGGGCAATTCTAGATTGTTATTTTAAAGTGACTTTAACCAGTAATACACACAAAGCCGTAGGGGCACTTACTAGTTCTGCGCGTGACCATATAAAACTCTCAACAAATTCCTTATAAATGTTATTGCTGTGCATTACATTTTTTTAAATACACTAAATAAAATGAATGTAATCATACAATAGGCTACTCGCCAGCTAGCAGTAGCCCGCTAACCTTGGCTGTCAGGCTAGTAATGTTAACTGCGTGCTACACTGCACGCTCTGAGAGTTAGCCAGACTGAGCATCCGACCAGCTAACAACAGCCGCTGCCCATTAGCGGAGAAGTGATTCAAACAGTATGTATGCCTCACTTCCATAGGAGGACAGCGGTCGATAGGAGAATAGAAGGATTCACTTATGCCGTTTATAACATTCCAAGCCATACAGATATTCACAATGAATTGCATTAGTAATGGCTCTTTCGCAGAGTTACAACACTGTTCAACATTAACTGAAATATCAGTTAAGTTCAAAATAAAATCCCGATCGCATGAAAATAAAATACAAAAATGTACCCAAATGAAAAATATACAAATGAAATACAGTAGTGGGCTTCTGTAAATAAAACCACAATACAAAAGAAAACATTCAATGTTAATTACATTAACATTAAACAACAGTAGCATTAAGGCATTTATGTGAAATAAAGTGCATAACGCCACTCGCAGCCACGTTTCAAGATGGCCTCCTCAGCGTGGCGAGCCAAGAACAGCTACAGCAAAACTGGCTACCAAGTCAAACATTCACAGTAGTTGGTTCAACAACCTCACAGTATCAAAAGGAGAATATCGAAATAAAATACCGAATCGCTACAAAATAATATGCACAAAATATCGAAGTACGCACCGCGGGTAACGCGCAGTTTTATAAGTACCAGTAAATGCAAATAATAAAATCCGAAAACACGGTTATGCATACTACGCAATTCAGAACCATCCGTGCAAAATAATACTCCATCTCACTCTAATAACTCGTAAATATACACTTTGAGATCTTAGGTACTGGATATGAACATTATTTCCATAAGTTGAATGTAAATGTTAAAATATTTACCCCGATGCAGACTGCTATGCATCTCTGTCCACTATGCTTCACCCCGTCCTTGCTCTGACTGACACTAGGCGTCGCGCGTGTGACGTTATAACCCTGAGTCGAGCTTAATCTCTTAAAGGGGCAGTACAGAATTACATTTCACTGCAGGAAGAAAGATCGGTTCTTTACCACACGGCTACACTCTCCCCTGCTGAATATCAACGCCCTCAGTGACTTAAGTTTGAGTTCCTCACTTCCTTAACTGTTTCCTGGAAGAATACCTTCCCAAGGCTTGAAATGAGCTGTGTTAACACCTCAGGACTAAGTGACATTGCGTTGCAAGTTGACCTAGGTTCATTAAATGGGTTTGAGTAGATACCAGCAGTAGCTCGTTGGCTTCTTCTAGGAGCTGGGACAGGTACCCTAACCTCTGATTCGGGCCCTCTAGGATGTATTCCCGCATCCACCATCTCTGGCACACCTTCTGGCTCAGGAGAGTTAAACTCCTTCTGAACAGGCACCAGACCCACTTCTGACTCATTCCCCACGGGGTTATTATTTACCACTTTTACACCTTCAGATAGCAAGTCTGTGGGCTGTCTCAACTGGGGATAAGTTACCTGCTCAAGTACTACACCCTCTGGTTCAGCAAGCTCGGGATCAACTGGGTCAGAAACCAACTCCTTCACAGATGAAACACCAAGTGGGGAAGTTATTCGTTTGTCTTCAGACGGAGGACCAGAATTAACACAACTGCGCAAATCAACACGATTAACTCTCTTAGTAGGACCACCCTCTACTGGCTCCACGGTGTAGGTAGTCTCGTGCACCTCGATCACTTTATAAACAGTAGGGCCCCAAGAGTCCTGAATTTTGTTCCTCCCTAGAGGTCTGTAGCGCAAATAAACCAACTGACCCACATCAATGGACGGACAGTACACTTTTTCATTCAGAGGAGCAATCCTCTCAGCTGCTTTGCGCTCAGTGTATTCTTTGGCTTTCTCATGTGCATCTCTCAAGCGTTCTTGATGCACAACTAACCAATCATGTCTTGAGTTTGCTACAGGCTCCATACCGAGTAAAGCATCCACGGAAAGGTGAGGATTAACGCCAAACAGTAAATAGTATGGTGAGTACCCAGTGGTAGCATGTGGTGTGATGTTGTAAGCATAGATCAGTTCAGGTAGGTGTTCGGGCCAACGGCGCTTCTGGGCTGGGGTAAGCGTACGCAACAGGTCGTGAAGCATTCGGTTAAAATGCTCACACTGTGCGTTTCCCTGAGGGTGATATGGTGTGGTATGCGTTTTCCTCACTCCATATAGTTTGCACAACTCCCCAACCACCCCGCTCTCAAAATTTCTGCCCTGGTCCGAGTGCAACCTTTCAGGTACTCCATATTTCATAAACCAATCTTTAAGGAGAATCTTGGCAGTGGTATCTGCCTTTTGGTCTTTGGTGGGGAAGGCTTGTGTAAACTTAGTGAAAACGTCAGTAACCACCAAGATGTTCTCACGCCCGTCCGATGCTGGTTCAAGAACCGTAAAGTCTACTGCAACAACTTCCAATGGTCTAGAAGCCATGAACGACTTCATAGGGGGTCGTATTTTAGGCTGTGGCATCTTAGTCAATATACACCTCTGACACTTCTTGATCCATATCTCAACGTCATTATACATTCTAACCCAGAAACACCTTTGTCTCAACAGGTTTATAGTGCGCTCTATGCCCTGATGACCATATGATCATGGACACTCTCTAGCACTGGTTGTTTCAGACAGGAGGGCAAGAGAAACTGTTGACATTCACCTTGGTGAGGGACACTGACAACACGATACAATAACCCACTTATATCTTGGATATACTTCCTCTGTTTTAAAAGTGCCTTAACTGATTTAGACAGAGCAGACCTCTCATGGCGATTTGGCTCTCTCTCTCTATCCCAAAACTTCCTGAACTCACTGATTGTAGGGTCATTGGCTTGAAAGTTACAAAGTTCAACTTTTGTGTAACCAGGAAAAGTAGGCGTGTTTCCTTGAAATGTATTGGCCTCCCTAGCGACACCGGCTTCCATGACACGAATCTGCCTTACATTACAACAATTGACACCGGCCGTCACTAATTCCGGGCCTAGAGCAGTCCCCTTGTGAACGAGGTTACAAATGGTCACACAGTTGTCAAACTCTTCATCCTCTGACTGATTAACAGGCTCCCCTGCTAATGGCTGTCGTGAGAGGGTATCGGCCGCTGCATTCCGTCACCCTGGGCGATACCTCACTTCAAAATCAAAAACCGCCAACTGAGTTACCCATCTCTGCTCAATTGCTCCAAGCTTAGCCGTTTTAGGTGGCACAACGGATTATTATCCGTGAAAGCTATAAACTTCGACCCCAGGAGATAGCCCCGAAATTTTTTCCCTACAGCCCATTTGAGGGCAAGTAGTTCTAACTTCATGCTGCTATAATTGCTGTCATTCCGTTCAGCATTGCGCAACCTCCTACTGGCATATGCTCTGACCCTCTTATGTTCACCTTGCTGCTGGTAAAGGACCGCACCCAATCCCAAACTACTCGCATCTGTCTCCAAGATGAATGGAAGAGTAAAATCTGCGTAGCCTAGGATAGGAGCTGAAGTAAGTTTCTCCTTAAGGGACTCAAAAGACACTTGACACTCAGCTGACCATAATGACTCAAATTCCCGGTTGTTTCTAGCAGGGCTACCATCGTGAAGACACTGATTGACCAGATCATGCAAAGGACCAGCAATCTTTGAGAACCCCTCCATGAACCTTCTGTAATAACTGCAGAAGCCCAGAAAGGATCTCAATTCTTTCACTGTACTGGGGACCTTCCAATTCCTTACAGCTTCAGCTTTACGAGGGTCAGTACCAATTCCCTGTGCAGATATCTGATGACCTAGGAAACAGACCTCATCCTGCAGGAAATTACACTTTTCAAGTTTTACCTTGAGACCGGTCTCTTTCAACCTTCGCAGGACAACTTCAAGTCTCTGTAGATGTTCCTCATAAATCGGTGAGTACACCAAAATATCATCTAGATATACTAACATAATCTGGAAAATCAAATCATTCATGGTCGCCTGCATACAGCGTTGGAAGGTGGATGGCCCATTACAAACACCAAACGGCATGCATTTGTATTGGTAAATTCAAAATGGAGTCGTAAACGCGGTTTTGTGTCGGTCGCTCTCCCGTATTGCCACCTGGTGATACCCACTGCCTAAATCAATAGATGAGAAGTACTTAGCCCCTTGGAGCGCATCAAAGCTCTCATCTATTCTTGGCAATGGGAAAGCGTCATGGTTAGTCTTGGCATTTAGCCTTCTGTAGTCAACACATAGCCTGAGGCTGTTGTCAGATTTCCTGACTACAACAATAGGTGAGGCGTAAGCAGACATGCTTTCTTCTATCACACCCTTGTAGTAGTTTAGTGATGTGCTCTCTAACCTCATTGTACTGAGTCGGGGGAACGGGTCTGTATGGCCTGGTCACCGGGATGTCATCTACTAAGTTAATCTTGTGTTCAACTGTATCAGTGTAACCAAGGTCATCATCACTCATAGCAAAGATGTCTGAAAACCTCATCAGCAAATCACACAATGGTGCTTTCTGCTCAGGAGTACCACCTATGTCTAATTTATCCAGGATCTGCTGTGACCGGTCCTGAGTAGGTGGACCACTTTTCTCCTCAACAGTGATCTGCTCAATGCTAGCAGAGATCCGCTGAAACTTGACCTCACAAGCCTGGTTGGTATGGACAGACTCTACCTCCGACAAAGTACCTAACCGGGTTCTTGGGTGTAACCAGATATCTTCTGGTGAGAAATTCACCACCTGCACTGGGAAGGACTGGCCCTGCGATGACACAAGGGCAGGAACAACTATCATCCCATGAGGTAGCGGTGCGTTCATGGGTTCTAACAGCATGCTGCAGCCACCTTTCTCTGATCTAGGTGCTAACCCTTTTGCCATTATTGTAGCTACTGATGAGGCAGGTATGTGTACAATGTCCTTTCCAGCTACTCTAGCGATGGTCATTTTGCCCACGATGGTAGGTAGCCCTTTGCATCTGCTGGAACGCCTCTCTCCAATCGGACTGTAACTCTCCCCCTAAAGTAGTTTCAAACTCAGCCTGTACTAGCTGCCGACATCGACTAATAATATTCATTCCTATGAGGCCTGGCATAGTCGGGGAATTCGGAGGTCCCTTTATCACCAAAAAAACACATTCTGGGAGCGTCACTCCCCGGGTTTCAACATTTAACTCCAGGTACCCTAGATATGGTATATCTAAACCATTAGCTGCCGTGATTTTAAGCCAACCGGAAGTAGAGAGCATATCCCCATCCTCCCTACACAGGTGTTCTCTAAAGAAACTTTCAGAAATACTGCTCACTTGGCTTCCTGTATCTAATAAGCATAAGGCCACAACACCTCCAATCTTTAGTTGAACGACAGGGCATTTACCGACTGTGCGTTCAAGTAGTCTGGTGCGGCTAGGGTCATTGATTGAGCCTCTGGGCTGCCCCCGCATTGCCTGGCTCACGGCAACTGAGGGCTGAAGTTTCCCTGAATAGCAGGCATTGTAGGAGATTCACCAGGATGCGCTTTATGGCTCTGCACACATTTTCTAGCAATGTGCCCCACCCCATTGCACTTAAAACAAATCGGCTGGCCATCTTCCGTAAACCTAGGCTGTGTTCTAGGTCTAACAGCTGGCTGCTCGGTTTTACATCTGTCACCCATGAGTTCCTTCACAGCCTTGGTCAACTCACCTATGACCTTTCCCTGCTCAGCCATTACTTGAAGCACATCTTCTAAAGTAACAGTGCGCCTGGTTGGAACATTAACAGCAGAGCACTGGGTATCAATTACAGCTTCAGACGTTACATGTCTATTCTTGACTAGCTTTACCACACCAGTTTTTGGATCCTCCAGTGACCAGTTAATAGCTTCATCTCTCACCTCGACGAGAGTTGACCGGGGCTTTTCTCTCCCAAGTTTACGAAGTTCCCTTCTAAGACTTACATCTCGAACACCTTCAATGAACTGATCTCTGGTGACAACCTGTTCATTAGGAATTGCATTTGGTGACAACTTCCTTATACAACTCAGTATCTGTGACAGAGCATGTGAGTAGGTACGAAGGTCTTCACCTTCAGCTTGCTTACGGCCATAGAATGTGTGTAATAACTGGGCAGTACTTCACTTTTCTCTAAATGCTTCTCTCAAGCACGTGAATAAGTCTGCTGGTTGCTTGGGCTCAACCCCCATCCGAAACCTCACCTCTTCCACGGCTGGCCCTCTTAAAAGAGATATTACATAGTCCACCTCCTCCACGAATTCATCAACTTCTCTCCCATCTGTACTCACATCGCCACTAAATGGGTTAATGTGGCGTTCCCTGGGTACATACACATACGATCTAGTTGAATGACTACTCAGATCGCATATGGCTGCCATAGCCTCACTATGCTTCCTACCGAGGTCTTGTAGTTGCTGCTGAATCTCCTCCATACTATCGTCAGCATCACCCTCTCCCATTACAGAAACAGAAATGTCATCACCATCAACAGACATTGTGAATGTTCACGATAGGCACAGTTCAAAAAGTTCAAAGAGTTCAGTCTTTTATCAGTGCGCTATTTGTGCAGGAGGAAGGATATACTGTGGTTCAGCTGGAAACTGTCTCTGGACGACAATAACTCAGCATGTGGTTGACACTGGATGCCGCTGGGCTTGTGACTCTCCAAACCTCCCCAAAATGCTGCTGTAGTGTGGTCCTCTGGTCCAGCAGGCTGATCACCAACACTTCTCGGCAGTCTATCTAATGAACCTCCACGAAGCCAGGTAAACTCTCCGCAGAACCTGTCTTCACCACTACTGTATTTCATTCAAAATAAAAATAAAACTAACTCCTAACATTCAGATACCCCACTCCTGGTACCAAAATGTGATAGGTCCTTAGGTTAATGAACTCACCGGACAACACAAAATTCTATTTTGGGGTTTTGATTCTGAATGCTGCCTCACTTCCATAGGAGGACAGCGGTCGATAGGAGAATAGAAGGATTCACTTATGCCGTTTATAACATTCCAAGCCATACAGATATTCACAATGAATTGCATTAGTAATGGCTCTTTCGCAGAGTTACAACACTGTTCAACATTAACTGAAATATCAGTTAAGTTCAAAATAAAATCCCGATCGCATGAAAATAAAATACAAAAATGTACCCAAATGAAAAATATACAAATGAAATACAGTAGTGGGCTTCTGTAAATAAAACCACAATACAAAAGAAAACATTCAATGTTAATTACATTAACATTAAACAACAGTAGCGTTAAGGCATTTATGTGAAATAAAGTGCATAACGCCACTCGCAGCCACGTTTCAAGATGGCCTCCTCAGCGTGGCGAGCCAAGAACAGCTACAGCAAAACTGGCTACCTAGTCAAACATTCACAGTAGTTGGTTCAGCAACCTCACAGTATCAAAAGGAGAATACCGAAATAAAATACCGAATCGCTACAAAATAATATGCACAAAATACCAAAGTACGCACGGGTAACGTGCAGTTTTATAAGTACCAGTAAATGCAAACAATAACATCCGAACACGCGGTTATGCATACTACGCAATTCAGAACCATCCGTGCAAAATAATACTCCATCTCACTCTAATAACTCGTAAATATACACTTTGAGATCTTAGGTACTGGATATGAACATTATTTCCATAAGTTGAATGTAAATGTTAAAATATTTACCCCGATGCAGACTGCTATGCATCTCTGTCCACTATGCTTCACCCCGTCCTTGCTCTGACTGACACTAGGCGTCGCGCGTGTGACGTTATAACCCTGAGTCGAGCTTAATCTCTTAAAGGGGCAGTACAGAATTACATCTCACTGCAGGAAGAAAGATCGGTTCTTTACCACACGGCTAAATACACAACGAAACATCGTTAGCTAACGTTAGCTAAATGCTTAGAGCCACTTGACATTTCGAATGTATTTTCTCCTTATCGGTAACAGTTATACCCACGCTCGCTGGATTCTTCGATACATTACATTTGATAGACAACATTGAATAAAACCTTAGAAAATACAACTAACCCTGTAGATGAATGTAATGAAGTGATGTTTAATAATGATGATTACAACATATTGATTGGAATAAGGGATATACGGATATATTAATCATTGGGAAATCATATGCATGAGGAACAGGGCTTGTTACAAGGACATAAGGGGCTATAGTGGCAGTGGAAAAGTATTGAGTATGTTAGCAGACAGAGGAATGCAGAGTAAATTATAGGAAGAGAAGTGGGGGGCAATAAAAGGATAAGATGTCCCAAGAAGGAGAGTGTGTCTATCTCCATGGAAGGAGTGAGGGTCGCTGACCTTAGATAAGGTTAGCGGCTCTGAATAGGAAAGGGAAAAATAAGGGTGTTGTGGCCTTGGGGGAGTAGAGACAAGATGTGCTGTGATTTGTGGTTTCAGAAATAGGAACTGGATTTTACTACGGCAGCTGCAACAAGGAGGTCACAGCAGAAGTAGAAGAAGATTACCTGGAGTCCGGATATCAGTGAGGCGGAAATGGAGTCAGATGAATGGACCAATCACAAAGAAGACCACACATTCATGTTCAGTCAACACTTTGTATAGTATAAAGACTGGGTCAGGGAAAGGATAGTGAGTCAGACTTCGTGAACTGACACAATCTGTTGTTTGTCAGGGATAGGAAGATCTAGACCCAGAGCTCTGTATGCTTTATCAATTTACTGCTAAATAAAACGGATGGTTTTGAGACCGAACATTTTCTCCTACTGCTTTATCAACAAACACGCAGGACTATGCTCTCACATAAATGAAGATGAGTTGGTAGAGTGAGTTGCAGTCCGACAATTTGGTGACCCCAACGATAAAGATGGAGAAGTGACGGATTGACCACAGAAGTAAAAGACAACGGATAACTGCAGTGTGATGGCAACAACAAGCGGCCGCTGAAAAAAACTAAGGTAAACAGACGCCTGTTTTATTGAAGTTCTGTTATTGGCTATACCAAATTGTGTGTTGTCATTATACGGCAAGTGTCCTAGTTAAAGTAGATGAATAAAGCATTGAAATAAATTGTGCACGGGTTTAAAGTCCCAGGGATTAGAAGCCCTTGAAAGCAACAACAGTACTGAAAAGAAGACGTGCGGGTTTAAAGACCCATGGGTTAAGAATTCCAATAAAAGCAGCGCATGCACGTGGGAAATTCGGACGGGTTTAAATACCTATGAGGTTAGAGTCCTCATAAAAGCAGTGCATGTCCGTTAGAGGCCCTGAGTGAGTAGGTTTAGAGACCCTTGGGAACAAAAAAAAATAAAAAAAGGGAGGTTCCCATAAAAGCAGCACTCACTGGTTTATGATATGTGCTGTGTTTTAACGGCAAGTGTGAATGTTTGATATTTTGCATGATTAAAAAGTGTGTTGTTTGATAAAACTGTGTATAAGGGTGGTAAAACTCAGTAGTGTCTCAGAGAGGAAGGAGGTAGTGTCTCAGTGAGAGAGAATCAGCAGTGGAAACCTAACTGGTGTCAACGTAAACTGTCTGATAAAACTCACTGATTGGGTTTGTTGCTCGGGACTTATGTGCCATACAAACTGACTGGCTACTGAACTCTTCTCTGATTGGGTTGGTTGCTCGGAACGCAAGTGTCATACAAACCAGCTGGCTACTGAGTGGGGACAGATAAAACACAATGGAAGGGGAATCTGACAGGGAGTGTGAAGAATACGGAGGTTGTCCTCCCAATGTTATGTTGACCGTTAAGCAACAATGGGAAAGAACCAGGAGTCAAATTTTTGCAGGGCTCCTTAAGAACAAGCGAGACACCAAGATTGGGGTGTATGACAGTATATGGAAAGACTTACAAACACAGGGTCAGGTCCCCAAAGAGGAGGAAAGGCAGAGATTGATATTATACCTAGGGAAGGCAGAAAAACAAGCTAAAAAGAAAGCAGATGAACACTGGAAGGCGGAAAAAGTTTCCATGTTAGTCAAAAGAAAATGGAAGAAAGATGGAGAGGAAAATGAGCAGAGAAGAGCCCACTTACACAACATGACCTTAGCTTGCATGGCAGTAGAAATGAATCAAAAACACTCAGAAATAACCAAAGAAAAAGATAAAGGAAATGAAAAAACAGAAGCATCAGCGCCAATATATTCCAAAATACCTAGAATACAACCCCCTCCTTATCCCACACCGCAAATGCCACTCGTGCGTGTGGAAGAAGGAGTAATGAAAATGACAGCAATAGGAAAGGAGGAGTACAGAGAGATTAGGGAGACGTTAGAGGACATAGTAACAAGGAGAATATTAGAGGTGGAGGACCTGGTGAGGGAGGCAGAGCGCAGGGTGCAGGAAGCCAGAGAAGTGAATAGGAAAATACATGAACAGATGAGCGGACAGGAAGAGATAAATCAGGCAAGAAGCTCACCCACGACAGTGTCAGAAACATCCTCCACCCCAAACGGGGGAGGAGCAGGACAGGGGAGGATACAGAGTCAGGGGGTTGAAACAATGGATGGGTTCCAGCAGAGACAGCTCAGAGAGATAAGAGAGGAAGTAATTAGAGCAGAAGGCCCCGAGGAGAGATTGGAGGCAGGTACAGATGCAGGGGGGACTGAAGAGTAATGAGGAAGACGAAGACACATACCCGGTCACAATTACAGGGGCACTAACCAGGCAGAAGACATGTCAGCATTTTTAGGCAGATGCAAAGGCATATGGACAGACACCGCAGGAAGCCATCCAGGTTCAGGACAGTTACAGACCACACTGTTTAGAAAAGCTGTTATGGCTGGAATGCCCAAAACAGTACAAGATGCTATGGAGGGCAATCCAGACATCCCAGGCTGCTCTACTGAGCAATGGGAAAAACATTTGATTCATCATATGAAAAGACACAAGGCTACACAGGATGAGGATAGACAGAGCACAGTCAGCCCAGGTGCAGCTCCTAAAGCTCCAATTGGATGAGGCAAGGAAAAAGGTAAATGATGCTAAAAAGACAAACCAAAAGGTAGCCAATCAGATGGTTCAACAGCCGCCACCACAAAACTACACCCCAAATTTGTACCCAATGCCTGAATGGGTGTCTAGTTCCCTTTATCGGGGCAGGCCTATCAGAGTAACAGGAGGTATGAGAGGTAGAGGGAGGGCTCGCGGAGGACCCAGAGGTATGCCACTTACATGCTTTGGATGTGGCCAGCTTGGACACTGGATCAGGGAGTGTCCCATGCTGTGGGGACCCAGGGGAGGTCAAGGTCCAGTCAGCAACAAGGGTGGTTATGTGCAGCCCCCGGTCCAAGGACAGCCTTCAGTTATGGTTCCACTTCAGCAAGACCCTCATGCAGCAGCAGCTCCACCGCAGGGACAATATCCCCAGACCATGCAGGGTGGTCAGGGGGATGAGTACTGAAGGGGCCCGGGAACTCAAGGGCAGGTGGGGCTGGCAGAACCCTACCTGCAAATAAGGGCAATGGACATGGATCTGCATTTCCTAGTTGACACAAGTGCAAGGTTTTCCACTATCACGTGCGCCATGTCTCGGTCCAACCTTTCATCCTCCAGCGTCCAGCTAGTAGGGTTCTCGGGTAAACCAGAAAATCTGCCGTTGACGACACCTCTGACTACCACGGTGGTAGGACAGACTTTTTTGCATCAATACATTTCATCACCAGCGTGCCCAGTCAATTTGATTGGACGGGATATGTTGGTGAGGTGCGGGGCATCAGTCATGTGTGGGCCAGAGGGACTGGTAGTGACTTTTCCCAATGGGTATTCTGTGAACTGTTCTCTGTCAATGATCCAGTCTAGCTCTCAAATGTTGTCAGCTGATGTTTCACCCACGGCTGAAGGACTTTGGTCAGATATATACTGGGGACCCCTAGAACCGGAAAGCAAGCAAAGCAAAGGCGTACAGACTCTGTATCATCAGTGGCGGCCGTGGGTCCAAATGCTACATCCCTACTCCCCTCCAACCGACCCCCTACATGTTACTCTGTACTATGATAGGGATGGGGTTGAAATTTATCAGCAAACTTTTTACAATGACATTGAAGGGACACAGTGGGAAGTATTGTCTAGTTGTATTTTAGTGGGGAATGAAGGTGTGGCAGCTGCTGTTGAATTGACACCAGAACAGTTTCAGTGGTATGAGATGTCTGAAGAGGCGGTGCCCCATATCACCTTAGCAGTGCATGTTAAAGACCAGGCTAGAGATCTTGGGCCGATGTGCAAGCGTCTGATGGCACTGACAGACTGGGTTTGGACCCAACTCCCTGAATTACAGTACTCCCCATCCGAAAAGGCTTACAGGATCATGCACAAGACGGCTGACAAAGTGCTGTTAGAACATAGACAAATAGAGAGATTTCATGGCAGAGAGAAGGCTGATCACTCTGACGCCGCAAGCATGATAGACACTCTCCCTGAGGCGTTATGGTCAGCAGGCCCAACTGATGTAGGCCACTGCAAGAATGTTGATCCAATCTCTTTTGAATTGACAGATCACACTCCGATCTGGCAGAAACAGTACTCCCACAAACCTGAGGCAGAAGCAGGGATCACAAATACTATTGAGGGACTGTTGGCAGCGGGGGTGTTGGAGCCCTCAGCATCAGGCTGGAACACACCTATTTTACCAGTAGAGAAGCAAAATACAGGGATATATAGAATGGCTCACGACCTTAGATGGGTCAATAGTATTGTGTCAACTCCTACAGTCCCAGTACCAAATCCATATACTGCTATGTCTGCACTGTCCCCAGAACACAAATGGTTTTCCTGTATTGATCTGGCCAATGCATTTTTCTGCCTACCACTAGCTGACCATGTTAGAGACATCTTCTCGTTTACCTATAAAGGCCAACAGCTAAGGTATACAAGGGTTCCCCAGGGTTTCATCTTGTCTCCTGGGCTGTTCAATCAGGTTCTGTAACAGCAGCTCACTGATCTCACCCTCCCAAAGGGGGTGGTGTTGATTCAGTATGTGGATGACATCCTTCTGGCAGCTCCAGATCATGTCTCCTGCCTAGCAGCCACCAAATCCCTATTAACTCAGCTGTATCATACTGGGTTCAAAGTTTCAAAAACCAAGCTCCAGTGCTGCAGACAGATGGTCTCGTTCCTGGGGAGAATTATCTCTAGTAGAGGAACAGGTGTGTCCCCAGCCCATAGATCCTCAATTCTACACCATCCTAAACCAGTCACAGTGAAAGACATGCTCTCATTCCTGGGGTTGACGGGTTATAGCAGACAGTACATAGTATCATATGGGGAACTCACGCACCCCTTAAGGGCCATGGTCAATGAGCAGGGGATGAGAAATTTTGTCAGCATGCTTACGTAGGACCACTGAAGCAGAGAATAACTTCATTTCCCTCAAACAGGCTCTCACAAACGCTGCTGATTTAGCACTGCCTGACTACAAAGAGCCATTCTATCTGGATGTTTCAGAAAAATCACATACAGTAAATGGTGTTCTTTTTCAGAAAAAAGGGGGAGATAGGCAGGTGATGATGTATGCAAGTGTGACACTCGATCCAACAGAAAATAGACATCCACCATGCACAAGACTAGCAGCAGGGGTAGCAAAAATTCTGCAAAAGTAGCACACATAGTCATGGGACATGCTCTAACAGTCCTGACAACACACAGCATAGTGGCCTATGTGAACTCAGCAGTATTCACCATGACATCATCAAGACAGACAAGGTTGGAAAAAATCCTCAATGCCCCACACATAACGTTCACACACGAGGGACTCAACATGGCAGATAACATGGGGGAAGGTGATCCACATGTGTGTGAAGAAAGAGTACAGAAAGATGTTAAGGTCAGAGCAGATTTACGGGCAAAACTCTTAGCTGACCCAGAGGAAGTGCTGTTCACAGATGGCTGTTGCTACAGACATCCCACGGAGGGACTGAAGACAGCATATGCAGTGGTAAGACAAACAGATGAAGGGTTTGAGGAGGTAGTGACAGGGAGAGTAATAGGAAAAGAATCAGCGCAGCTAGCTGAATTACAGGGAATGATAGCAGCATTAGAATGGGCAGAAGGGAAAAAAGTAAACATCTACACAGACTCGGCATACGTGGTAGGAGCAATACAGGTGGAGCTCAGTCAGTGGATCAGAGCAGGATTTTTGACAGCAGCAAAAACCCCAATCAAACATGAGAAAGACATCAAGAGACTGGTAGAAGCCCTAATGAAACCAACAGAGGTAGCAGTAATAAAGTGCAGAGTGTTATGGCTCGCTCAGCCCGCGCCGTGACCCGCCCACCCCGCACCGGCAGCCAATCGGCTCGTCAGGGCCGGGCTTAGTCATCAGGGCTGGGCTTAAGTTTGTTGGCCTCCCACGTGCCCGTTGTCAGTTCGTGTTGTAACCTCCCCGCTACTCTCCTCCCATGGTCCTTTTCTCTACGAACTCATCCCAGCCCTTGGTTCATGTTTTTCTCTTGCAAAGTTTCCCCGTGGAAGTATCCTGCCGTGTTCCCGTTTGGACTACCCGCGAGTTTTTTTCCCCCTTGGACTTTCTGTTTTTTTCCTTGTCGCTCATTGCCTTCCGATGTTTAACTATTTGTACGCGTAAGGAATAAAGTACGCCAGTTTTCGGCTAACCCGATCTCTGTCTGGTGTCGTGCGCTTGGGGTCTTCCACAAACCCTAACAGTACGAACTGACCATGACGACCCCAGCCGACACAGAGAGCGTACCGGCCAGCCCGCTTCGAGCAGCTCTCATCGAACAGATCCAACTGACTAACTCCCACACCCAGCATCTAGAGGCGGCCTCCGCCGCGGTGAGAGATCTTCAGACTCGGATCCTGCCCCTCCAGGCCTGTGAGGGTAACCTAACGAGGCAGCAGGCGGCGTTGGCGAGCCAACAAGCAGAGATCCTGCGGCAGTTGCAAACCATCACGGCGGCTCTCACCATCCAGCCGCTGGGCCAGCCTGCCCCTGGAGTCGTGGGTAACCCGCCCCCTGGGCCCGCTGCCCCGGTTAACCCTGTGGGGCTCAACCCAGTTCCCCGGGAGCCCTGCAGCCCACGACCGTTTGATGGCGACTTTGAGGACCTGTGCCACGTTCATCATGCAGTGTGAGCTGGTCTTCCTGCACCAACCCAGCATGTTCACGTCTGATGCTGCCCGGGTCGCTTACGTGACCAACCTGCTCACAGGCCGAGCAGCTCAGTGGGCCACTGCTTCCTGGTCCATGAAGGCCAGTTTCTGCCTCACCTACGAGGCCTTTGAGGAGGAACTACGGAAGGTTTTCCACCATCCAGTCGGTGGCCAGGACCCTGGTGCTCGGCTGAGCAGTATCCAGCAGGGCAGTGGCAGTGTCACAGACTACTCGGTGGAGTTCAGGCTGGCCGCAGCTGAGAGCGGTTGGAACGACCGGTCACTTCGGGTCACCTTCCGGGGAGGTTTCAGCGAGGCTGTCAAGGACCATCTAGCCACCCGGGAGGAGCCCACCTCCCTCGAGGACCTGATCAAGCTCGCCATCCGCATTGACGGACGCCTCCGGGAGAGGAGGCGCGGGCGAGCCCTGTGTGGATCCCCGTCCATTCCCCAGTCGTCCAGCACTCCTAACAGGATCCCTACTCCTGTTTGCCCCACTTTCCCTGTGGCCATTTCTCCCCCCGCGCCCCAGACCACGACGGGGGAGGAACCTATGCAGCTGGGGCGCACGCGCCTTAGCCCGGCCAAGGCGGGTCAGTGCCTCTACTGTGGCCAGAAGGGACATCTGATCAGCGGCTGCCCCACTCGGCTAAAAGACTAGGCTCACTGGGGCCCCGGGAGATCCTAGTGAGCCAACTTTCCTGTTCCTGCCGCCCTGCCCCACAGAACCATCTAGTTAGCGTTACCCTGGCCTGGGTACTCGAACTTCTCCTCCGGAACCGGCTCTTCGTCAAGGCAGAGAAGTGCCGGTTCCATTTCCCTTCCGTTGACTACCTGGGCTTCGTCGTTGAGAGGGGACAGACCCGGGCCGACCCCCGCAAGATCCAGGCTGTGGTGGACTGGCCCGATCCCACATCACGGAAGGAATTACAGAGCTTCCTCGGGTTTGCGAACTTCTATCGGAGGTTCATCCGGAACTACAGCTGCGTGGCAGAACCTCTCACCAGGCTGACCTCCCCCTTCCAGCCGTTCATCTGGTCCCCGGCTGCCCGCTCTGCGTTCCAGTCCCTCAAGGAGAGGTTCACCAGCGCCCCGGTCCTGCTCCACCCCGACCCCAAGAGGCAGTTCATCGTAGAGGTGGACGCTTCGGACACCGGGTTAGGGGCTGTCCTCTCCCAGCGGTCAGCGTCTGACCAGAAGGTCCACCCATGCGCCTTCTTCTCTCGCCGGTTCCTTCCCGCCGAGGAGAACTACGATGTCGGGAACCGGGAACTGCTGGCAGTGGTGGCTGCTCTGGAGGAGTGGTGCCATTGGCTGGAGGGGGCGGAACAGCCGTTCACCATCTGGATGGATCATAAGAACTTGACGTTCATCCGGGCAACCCAGTGCCTCAATGGTCGGCAGGAACGGTGGGCCAGCTTCCTCAGTCGGTTTGACTTCACGCTGACTTATCACCCCGGGTCCCGCAACACGAAGGCAGACTCCCTGTCCCGACAACACCCGAGGAGGGAGCCAGCTACAGAGGAGCCAACTCCCATCCTTCCTGAGGCCAGGGTGGTTGGCGTGGTTAGCTGGGGCATCGAGACCGTGGTCAGGCAGGCGTTGCGCTCCCATCCCGCCCCGAGCCACGTCCCTCCACGCCACCTATTCGTCCCGGAAGCAGTCCGGCCCCGGGTTCTCCAGTGGGGCCATGCCAGTCAGTTTGCTTGCCACCCAGGTGTCCACCGCACCTTCACCTTTCTGGCTCGGTGTTTCTGGTGGCCCACCATGAGGAACGACGTCAGGGACTTCGTAGGGGCCTGCTCCGTCTGTACTCGCAGCAAAGCCTCTCACCAGGCACCCGCGGGTCTGCTGCAGCCCCTCCCAACTCCAAGCCGGCCCTGGTCCCATGTGGCGTTGGATTTTGTCTCCGGACTGCCTCCCTCCCAGGGTAACACTGTGATCCTAACAGTGGTGGACCGCTTCAGTAAGGGAGTGCACCTGGTGGCCCTCCCCAGACTCCCATCGGCTTCTGAGATGGCGGACCTCCTGACGAGCCACGTGTTCCGTCTCCACGGCCTTCCCCTGGACGTCGTCTCGGACCGAGGGCCCCAGTTCGTCTCCCACGTATGGCGGGCCTTTTGTAAGGGGTTGGGTGCCTCTGTTAGTCTCTCCTCTGGCTATCACCCACAGACTAACGGACAGACAGAGAGGATGAACCAGAGCGTGGAGTCTGCCCTCCGGTGCGTGGCCACCAAGAAGCCCAGCTCCTGGAGCCGGTTCCTCCCCTGGGTCGAGTATGCCATCAACTCCCTGGTCAGCTCTGCCACCGGCCTCTCACCTTTTGAGGTGTCCCTGGGCTACCAGCCGTCTCTCTTTGCTGTGCAGGAGTCGGAAGTGGCGGTTCCCTCCGTGCAGACCCATCTGAACCGGTGTCGTCGCGTCTGGGAGGTGACCAGAGCTGCTCTGCTCCGGGCAGCTGAGCGCGCCAGTCGGGGAGCCAACCGACGCCAGTCCCCAGCACCTACGTACCAACCAGGCCAAAGGGTGTGGCTGTCCTCGAAGGATCTCCCGCTTCAGTCCACCGCGAAGAAGCTGAACCCCTGGTTTGTCGGGCCCTTTGAGATCAGGAAGGTTCTCAGCCCCGCGGCGGAGAATCTTAAGCTTCCGGCTTCCTTGAAGACCCATCCCGTGTTTCATGTGTCTCGGGTTAAGCCTGTCTTCCACAGTCCTCTGATGCCTCCGGCCCCGGCTCCGCCTACCCCTGAGATCGTGGATGGGCACCCCCAGTGGAAGGTCCGCCCGCTGCTGGACGTCCGGCGCCGAGGACGGGGGTTCCCGTATTTGGTGGACTGGGGGGGCTACGGTCCGGAGGAACGTAGCTGGGTCTCCCGCCAGCTCATCCTGGACCCTGGGCTGCTCACTGAGTTCCATCATTCCCATCCCTACAAGCCGGGCAAGTCGCCTGGTGGCTCCCGTGGAGGGGGGGCGTACTGTTATGGCTCGCTCACCCCGCGCCGTGGCCCGCCCACCCCGCACCGGCAGCCAATCGGCTCGTCAGGGCCAGGCTTAGTCATCAGGGCTGGGCTTAAGTTTGGTGGCCTCCCACGTGCCCGTTGTCAGTTCGTGTTGTAACCTCCCCGCACCTGCAGTAGCGGCTACTCTCCTCCCACGGTCCTTTTCTCTACGAACTCATCCCAGCCCTTGGTTCATATTTCTCCCTTGCAAAGTTTCCCCGTGGAAGTATCCTGCCGTGTTCCCGTTTGGATTACCTGCGAGTTTTTTTCCCCCTTGGACTTTCCGTTTTTTTCCTTGTCGCTCATTGCCTTCCAATGTTTAACTATTTGTACGCGTAAGGAATAAAGTACGCCAGTTTTCGGCTAACCCCATCTCTCTCTGGTGTCGTGTGCTTGGGGTCTTCCACAAACCCTAACACAGAGGTCACGACAAAACTGAAACAATGATAGCAAAAGGAAATCAGGAGGCAGACTCTGCAGCTAAAAGGGCAGCAGGTTACACAGCCCAATACATGATGATGTAGGTGGGAAAAACGGTGTATGATTTAATACCTGCCTGCGATGTAAATATGTTAATAAAGGAACAACAGAAAGCCTCTCCTCAAGAGTTCACAGTTTGGAAAGAGAGAGGGGCAACGGAATCCGAAGGAGTGTGGAGGTCGCCGGACGGTCGACCTGTGTTACCCCCAGGGTGGATGGCTTCCGTGTTACAGGAGGCGCACGGGCTAACACATTGTGGAAAGGCACAAATGCAGAGACATCTGACCCATTGGTGGCATCCATTTTTGCCCGCAATGATTGTGAACCATATCAGGGAATGTAAAATATGTACAGAATACAATATCAGGGCTACAGTAAAGCCACATGAGGGAAAATTTTCTTTGCCAAAAATGCCAGGTCAAGAAATCATAATTGATTACACTAACATGTTGGAAAGAGTAAATGGGTATAGGTACCTCTTGGTCACCGTGGATGCATACACTGGCTGGCCAGAAGCAGTACCTGTTAAAAATGAAGATGCCAAAACGGTAATCAAATTCCTAATCAACCAATACATACCAACGCATAGGTTTCCAAAAAGAATCAGGTCAGATAATGGCACACATTTTAAGAACAAAGACCAGCAGGCAGTAGAAGCGGCCCTAGGACTGAAACATGCGTTCGGAACAGTGTATCACCCCCCAATCACAGGGAAAGGTGGAGAGAATGAATCAGTCCATGAAAGGAAAAATAGGAAAAGTGTGTGCTCAAACAAAAATGAGTTGGGTGGATGCCCTACCCCTAGCTCTAATGTCAATTAGGAGCTCAGTAAACTCCATCACAGGTTACACTCCATATGAGTTGACAACAGGGCAGCAGTTCCCGGGACCAGGAGCTGGAATCCCAACAACGGAAAAGGAAAGAGATCCACTGAAGTACAAACCTTACTATGACCAACTAACAGCTTTGGTGTCAGCTTTCTCAAAACAGGTTGCAGCAGCAGAGGGGAACCTAGAGGGTCAGACACCGCCCACTATGGACTGGGTTCTGCTGAAGGTGATCAAGAGGAAGTGGTCGGAGCCAAGGGGGACAGGGCCCTACAAGGTGGTTGAGAGGACATCACACGCGGTCCGACTACAGGGCAAAGGAGACAGCTGGTACCACTGGAGCCAGTGTGCAGCAGCGGATTCACCCGCTAGGACACTGGAACAGATAATAAACACCACAGTCGACTCTGAATAAGTGTAAAGACACGAGCCACTATGTGTGGCGACAGTTATTATAGCTATCACTTTTGGATAAGATTTATAGTAACCGGCTTTGCATATACTCAGGCAAGCCACAATATACTCAAGATTGGAATGAAGAATTTTGCCAGGTGCGGAAAGAATGTTCTGATGTTACTATAGAAGGTCAAAAGCTCTCCCAGAAAAGGTTTTTCTAGGATACAAGGAAGTGATAACCAGAACACAAGAAGGTTTTGCTTGCTAAGAATTTTTGATATATGTTGATTAAGATGTTTGAGGGAATGGGAAAACCCCACCAAGCCAAATGGTGGTGGTTGGGAGTGTGCGGGATCATTTCTATAGTAATAGTTACTCCAATATAGATGTGGGAACCATCCATCAGAGACAGACACACAGATCAAAACCAACACCACAACAGAACAAAGAGGGAAGGCCAGAGCCAACCAGATTACTGCATTAAAACATATGGCGGTATAGACGTAGACTACACTCTGGGAACGAACGTGACATTTCAATTTGACTTATGCCATGTTATTAATTGTGGGAAACGCCAGGAGATGTAGAGAAGATATGATTTATACCTGTGCGGAAGTCCAGAAACTCACTCCAGTTGTCTAAGGCAGGGGGATCTGCTTAGGAACTCTGGCATGGGCAGTTTGTGTACCGGATGGGAACTGGTTTGGCAGTATACTGGTCCATCATGGACCCCTATCAAAACCGCGGTCAAACATCCAGATACGGTTAACAAGATTAGTTTCATACGCGGCCAACTACGACATTAGTCGGGTTGGGTTAATCCCCTGTTGTTGACAATACACGACCTGTGGGATGATCCATTCGTGACAGGTCAGAAAAAGGCATTCTATGTGGTTGTGGGAGTACATCAAGATGGCACGGACACCATGGGTCTCATTAAGGAGCTCCAGCTCCGGTATGAAGATGGGACACATGCCTGACGGCTGGTGCAAAAACATACTTGATGTCAACCGTTGGTCGGCCCCTAGCTCTATGGTGTGGGGAAGGGCTGACCTGTTTTGGTATTGCGGGGACAGGACTCTACATATCAGCCTGCCAGCAGACTGGTCTGGAACGTGTGCAATGGTCAGGTTGGTTCTACCCCTGTTTTTGCTAGGGCCACACCAACAGGCAAATTTCACATATACCCGCCACAGGAGAGACACATTTGACGTTGGCTATGGTTCTACCACATATATAGATGACATAGGCGTTCCCAGGGGAGTTCCAGATGAGTATAAGTTGGAAAATCAAGTGGCAGCAGGATTTGAGAACATCCCAATCATTAGTGCACTATTTCCAGTCACTCCCAATAAGAATGTGGATAGAATTAATTACATCCATTATGACGTCATGAGGCTCGCCAATAAAACTAGGGATGCTGTAGCAGGCTTATCTGAACAATTAGCTGCCACCTCGTTGATGACAGTTCAAAACAGAATGGCCCTCGACATGTTATTAGCTGAAAAAGGGGGTGTTTGCTCTACGTTTGACGACCAATGCTGCATGTTCATCCCCAACAACACCGCTCCAGATGGCTCGGTAACTAGAGCCCTAAAAGGACTTAGGACCCTGTCGGAGGAGATGCATGAACACTCAGGTACAAACAGCCCACTGGGAGGAATTTTTGAACAGTGGTTTGGGAAGTGGAAAGGTGTGATAGTGTCTGTGTTTCTGTCCCTGGTAGGCATGATGACTGCACTTGTGTTGTGTGGATGCTGTTGTATCCCCTGTATCAGATCTCTGTTTGAAAGGTTGATCGTCATTGCCATCGAAAAAAAGAGTCCCCCATCACCCTATCAGATGGCTTAAGTCGAGACGGAGACGGTGGCTCTGATGGAGGACGGAGGGTGTGAAGAACTGGGCAGTGACACAGAGGCTGAATGTGATGTTTGAATATGATTGGTTGGTTGGTCTCATTTACATGAGACCAAAAGGGGGAATTGTGAATAAATGCAATGGTGTGATGTTGAATAATGATGATTACTTGTAGATAAATGCAATGGTGTGATGTTTAATAATGATGATTACAATGTATTGATTGGAATAAGGGATATAAGGATAGATTAATCACTGGGAAATCATATGCATACGGAACAAGGCTTGTTACAAGGACATGAGGGGCTATAGTGGCAGTGGAAAAGTATTGAGTATGTCAGCAGACAGAGGAATGCAGAGTAAGTTATAGGAAGAGAAGTGGGGGACAATAAAAGGAGAAGATGTCCCAAGAGGAAGATTGTGTCTATCTCCATAGAAGGTAAACATCGTTAGCTAACGTTAGCTAAATGCTTAGAGCCACTTGACATTTCGAATGTATTTTCTCCTTATCGGTAACAGTTATACCCACGCTCGCTGGATTCTTCGATACTTTACATTTGATAGACAACATTGAATAAAACCTTAGAAAATACAACTAACCCTGTAGATAAATGTAATGAAGTGATGTTTAATAATGATGATTACAACATATTGATTGGAATAAGGGATATACGGATATATTAATCATTGGGAAATCATATGCATGAGGAACAGGGCTTGTTACAAGGACATAAGGGGCTATAGTGGCAGTGGAAAAGTATTGAGTATGTTAGCAGACAGAGGAATGCAGAGTAAATTATAGGAAGAGAAGTGGGGGGCAATAAAAGGATAAGATGTCCCAAGAAGGAGAGTGTGTCTATCTCCATGGAAGGAGTGAGGGTCGCTGACCTTAGATAAGGTTAGCGGCTCTGAATAGTAAAAGGGAAAAATAAGGGTGTTGTGGCCTTGGGGGAGTAGATACAAGATGTGCTGTGATCTGTGGTTTCAGAAATAGGAGCAGGAGGTCACAGCAGCTGCCGAAGGAGGTCACTTGGAGTCCGGATATCATTGAGGCGGAAATGGAGTCAGATCAACGGACCAATCGCAAAGAAGACCACACATTCATGTTTAGTCAACACTTTGTATAGTATAAAGACTGGGTCAGGGAAAGGAGAGACAGTCAGACTTCGTGAACTGACACAATCTGTTGATTGTCAAGGAAAGGAAGATCTAGACCCAGAGCTCTGTATGCTTTATCCATTTACTGATAAATAAAATGGATGGTTTTAGACCGAACATCTTCTCCTATTGCTTTATCAACAAACACGCAGGACTATGCTCTCTCATAGATGAAAATGAGTTGGTAGAGTTAGCTGCAGTCCAACAGTCTCAAGAATACTGCGCAGACATTCCAGCGCCTCATAGATTCGGTGCTACGGGAACTGCCTTTTGTTTTCATATATCTAGACAACATCTTCGTAGCCAGCACCTCCAAAGTGGAACACCTGTCCCACCTCCGGACTCTTTTCAATCCAGCCATGTGCCAGTTTGGGCTGACAACCATCAACTTCCTTGGACACCAAGTCACCAAAGACTCACCAAAGACGGGGCAGTACTCCTCCCGTCAAAGGTGGACACCATTGTGAACTCACCACGACTGCTCACAGTCCCTACTGGAGTTCCTCGGCATGGTGAACTTTTACCACAGCTTTATCCCCCGAGCTACTCAACTCATGCGACCCTTGTATGAGGCCCTGAAAGGCAAGGCCACCAAACACAATGTGGACTGGTCTGCAGAGAGGGACAACGTGTTTGTGGACACTAAGACTGCTCTGTCTGATGCAACAATGCTGGCGCACCCGTCACCCAAAGCTCTGATCACCATTACTACAGACGCTTCGGACTACGCAGTCGCTCGCTTTCTTCAGCCGACAGTTACGCCCCAGTGAACGGAAGTATAGCACCTTCGATCGGGAGCTCCTCGCTCTCTACCTCACCGTCCGATGCTTCCGTTCCCAGCTGGAGGCCCGCTAGTTCACGGTGTTGGTGGACCACAAACCACTGACGTTAGCCATGGCCAAGGCCAAGGTGGTGAAGCCATGGTCCGCCCGCCAGCAACAACAGCTCTCCTACATCTCGGAGTTCACCACGGACGTACAGCATGTTTCTGGCAAAACCAACCTCGTCGCCGACTGCCTCTCCCGGGCCATTGCGGGGGCCGTTAACTTGGGTCTTGACTACGCCCACATGGCAGCTGACCAGGCCGCCGACCCGGACGTGCAGGCTTTCAGAACGGCTGTCACAGAGCTGCAGTTAGAGGACTTGGCTCTCGACGACGCTAGCAACACGCTCTTGTGCGACGTCGGCCCCGGCCCGTCATTCCCACTGGCTGGAGGCGGTGTGTTTTCGACGCTGTCCATGGCCTCTCCCACCCTGGCAAAAAGCCGCCTCAAATACTAGTGGCGGCCAAGTTCGTCTGGCAGGGGCTCAAAAAAGACGTGAGAGACTGGGCTGACACCTGCGTGGAGTGTCAACGCTCTAAAGTGCACCACCAAACCAGAGCCCCCCGGCACAGTTCCCGGTGCCCGAAAATGACCGTGTAAAAATGGACCTAGTGGGCCCCCTGCCCCCCTCCCACGGGTTTACTTACCTCTTCACCATGGTGGACACGACCACTCGGTGGCCAGAAGCCATCCCACTGTCATCGACGACATCCACCGACATAGCCCGGGCGTTCATCGGGATCTGGGTCGTCCGGTTCAGCGCCCCATCAGACCTCTCCTCGGACCGGGGCCCAGTTTGCGTCTGAGCTCTGGAATGCAGTCGCAGCGCATTTCAGTGGCTCGCCTCAAACCGGCTCACCTGAACTTGGACCGACCTGTTGTACTTGCCCAGCCCCCACGAAGGGGGCGCCCTCCTACCCTGCCCTCCCCCCCACGGGCCCTTTAAGAAAGTGTTTCCGGGTTGACAGGGTGAGCGAGGACTATGATTGTTGGAGCAGTGCCATGTTGCTCTTGTGGCGACTTTGTACGGAAAATGACACACGCGTTCATCTAGTCAATGAGAGAAATTGTCTGTCTCTACTTTCCTACAATTTCCTCAGTATCTTTTTTTTCACAAAGTTATTATATCTTTGAAAATCCAAAATGGTCAAAATGACTGCCTTGGTCGTCCTAGTAGTTTTTTAAGTGTAAAGTTTTCAAGTAAAGCAATTGTGTTACACAAGAAAGGATAGCACAAAATGTTGTTAGAACTTTTGCACTTGCATTACATTTGAATATGTGCCTTGTAAATGCCAAAATGTTGGACCCAATTCTTAAAATAAATGAAAAACAGAGAACTGCAATGTATTGTCTTTTGCTTACCAAGGCGTCCACTGTATCGTATTGAATCTAAAATGTGAGCCCTGAATCGTGAGATGTATCAAACCATGAGATTTGTGAATCGTCCCACCTCTACTGTATAACCCTGACATATCACAGTGCGGGTTCGTATTTTGTATGACCATTTAAGTGCAGTATAGCATGTGTTGCAACTTGTGCTTCATCTCAGCGTTGCACGTCTGAGTAGATGTAACCCTTTTAATCATGCCTAGGTTCAGGAAAGGTGCAGCCCAAATTTTAGATTTATCCATTTGTGAATTTCCCGTGTGGAGAAACCATGGGTTTTCTGGATTTAAGCCCCAAATGTCATTGGTGTCCAACAACGCGCATATTTATTTCAAATTTTATTTCTTAGACCACATTAAGACAATTGCAAAGTATACTATCACCTAAAGAATATATCAAGAATTAAATGTTTGGAAAAACTAAGCATTTATCTTCAGTCGACTCAACTACTGTGACGGTGTCTTTGCATGTCTTCTTAAAAAATGGATCAAACAGCTGCAGCTGATTCAGAAAGCTGCTGCTCGAGTCTGTACTGACCAAGAGTGGATCACATCACTCCAGTCGAGGTCACTACATTGTCTCTCTGTCCATCAAAGAATTGAAACTCTGCGCTTGGTTTATAAAGCACTCAATGGTTTAGGGCCAAAATACTTTTCTGATCTTCTGCTACACTATGAACCATCCAGACCACTTAAGATAGTCTGGGACCAGTCTGCTTTCTGTCCCCAGAGTCAAAACTAAACATGGTGAGACAGCTTTCAGTTTTTATGTACCATGTTTGGAACTCTCAGAAAACTGCAGGTCTGCTACAACTGTTCTTTTAAATCAAGGCTTAAGATTTTCTCTTTGCTACCACCTTTTATCAAATAAAAGTTGAAGCTTTTGATTTTCATCTTACACTGCGCTGTAACTTTTTAATGTTTGTTTTTAAATGTCTTCTATTGCCTTATGTTGCTTCTCTTAATGCCTTTTATTTTTTATGTAAAGCACTGTGAATTGCCTTGTTGCTGAATTTTGCTATATAAAAATTGCCTTGCCTTGTTATGGGTACTTGACAGTTAAACATTACTGAAGATGCCTGACTTTCTGAAGAAAAATTTGCTTTTGAGCATCTGATCTCAAATAAGTCTTATTTCTCAAAATGTGACAACTTGAAATCCATGAGGTTGACAGGTCTCCATACACATATGCTACCTGATAATCATAGATTATTGGGCATGAAAGCAAGTTGTCAACAATAAACTCTAAAGCTTTAGTTAAATGACTACACAGTTATCCTGAAATGGAGAGGGCATGGAGACTGTTCTTTGTCTCTACGTACACTTTTATTTTAAGAATTTGAAAGGTAGCATAGCCAGGCTTGACAGGTGGAGCTGGAAAGGGATCCTTATTACTTCTTGGTCTCCTCCTCTTTTGACAAAGTTTTGATGATCTCCTCTTTCTTGGCCTGAAGTCGTTCTTCTCTACGCTTGCGGGCCTCCTTGGTCTTGGAGCGACGAGCCTCAGCTTGATCACTGTATAAGACATGGAGATTCACATCCACGAGATAGTATTAAATACATACATTCTGTATAGTTGGGACAGCCAACCCAGCTATTACTTCTTGCAATAAACATGGTCTCTAAAAGCCTCAGAAATAGTTTGGTTTAACATCACTGCTCATTTAAATGAGTTTTCGAATTTAAGGGTAATCGTTTCAGTATTAAAGTCAAACCATGTCCCGTATCAAATCAGTCTTTCCCTGATTTTTGGGTCTACTTACAAAAAAACCCCTGCTAAATTCAAGATAGGGTGGAGACTTACGCCAGCAGCTTCTTGCGAGCCTTATCTGCCTTCAGTTTGTGAATGTGTTCCATGAGGATACGCTTGTTCTTGAAGACATTACCTTTGGCTTTAAGGTAGAGGCTGTGGTACCTGAAGGACAGCAAGGGAGAAACAAGCATCAAAAGATCAACAATCACAGCAATCCCTTCTGAAGGCGTCATTGTGTTGTAAGCCTATCAATTTATAAGTTCCAGATTGGAGGGCAAGCCCTTTGGTATATAACCAGGGTTGCCAGAAGACCAAACATGACCGCATCAAAGGAGTGGGAGCAAGACATGTCATAAACTTACATGTGCCTGTCAATCTTCTTTGATTCCCTATAACGGCGCAGGAGACGACGCAAGATCCTCATGCGACGCATCCAACACAACTTCTCTGGCATACGGGCATTGGCTGTACCCTTTCTCTTACCTAGAAACAAATTTGTTGAACATGTCAAGTCTGTTTACCTATTGCATTGACAAGCATGGCAAGCAACAGTGATTATTCAGTGTTTATTTTTGAATATGATCAGTTGTTATAATCAAGTTTAGGGTACAGTAAAAATCTCTGCGCCACTTATAAACCACTCAAGTAGTTTCAACCCACCATATCCCATGTGTCTTCCCTTGCGACGTGCCAGTGTGTTCTTGCGGCAGCGGGCACGGGAGTGCACGGTGACGGGCTTGCGAATGATGAGACCATCCTTAACCAGCTTGCGGATCTGCTGGCCTAAAGACAGAACCCAAGTTAAACTACTACAACTTACAAATGTGATCATAAATTAAGAAGCCGAGGAAAACAAAGTCGGAGAGTGATTTCCGTTCTGTTGAAATGGCAGGTAGTTCTGGCCTTGACTTTGTGATTGGCTATTTGGACGCAGATACTGCCATGCCAAGTGGTTGTAGACACGACATAAGGGTTTGTATGCTGAAGAAGCTACTGCCACAATAACATGACTGATTATGCAAGGCATCAATGTCATTGACAGTGTACTCTGATACTCTATCATAGCTAAGCATTTAATGTGTTGCATAAGTTTTCCACAAGTTACCATACTTCAACTACATTGATAACCCTAACATTACTAAAAACCTGAAACTGAACTGTGACCTCAGAGCAACCAAAATAGATGTTGCCCACACTTTCATAATGCTTTAATATAGTCATCATGGAAATAAAGCATTTCTAGAGAGCCTACTATGAGCATGATCATAGCCAAGACTAGCCTGTGGAAACAGACCTGATTTGTGTGTAGGACCAATGCTAGAGCACGTTCCCTGCGCTCCCAGGACACTGTCCTACTGTCCGTTCCTAATGTGCACACTGAAATTGGAAAGGGTTTTAACTATTTTGCCCCTTTTTCTTGGAATTGTCTCCAAAGAGAGCTAAAATTTGTTAACCTGGTATCCCTAAATGACAAGTTAATCTTGAAAAACAGACAAGACTGTACTGCAGGGCTCCAGACTAAGTTGGTCATGATTTGGCTGCACACCCCTTTTTTGGGGGGGGGTGCAGAACGGTATTAATCTATGACCTTGCATGCTGATGATTAGTTACAGTTTAATTTCACATTCTTTGGCGGCGACATCAATGGCACCATCTATCATATATGATAGGTAGGGGAAACTGTCACCATCTCTTTTCCCAGAGGTTGTCCAATATCACGCCTATAAACCGGGCACAGGCCATGTCGTTGGATTCACATTCAAACCCGCCCTTCAGTGTGATCGGTGATTTGAATTTTGTAAATGGGTGTTCCTCTTTCACTATCAAAGAAAGTTGACTCAACTTTGTTTGAGTTCCTTACCAGGATTATTAAGCATGCATAAAGACTTCTCTTTTGCTATGTTATAGGCAGTATTTAACTTGATGATCATTTCATTCTCCTCTGTTGAGCAATTACTCATGTAACAGCTCAAAAGGAGTCAGGAGGGGCTCAATATTTCGGGTCATGCATTGGTCCCTGCAGGTTTGGTGTTTCTTACTGTTGTGCAACTTCAAAGTTTCAAGCTTAAACTGTGTTAACCAGACAAGTTTAGAGTTGCCTGCAATGGACGGGCCACATTACCTACAATACACACACAGCATAGCTTTCCCCTCGTACCACAACCATGGGTACTGCGTTAGCCATTGTGGTCGAAAGTAGTACTTTTTCTTCTTCACTGGCTCAATCAGTCTCTCCCTGCCTGCACGGTCATCATCAGTGGCGCCTGAGTCAACACCTCTCGTTGGCTCTCCCCTCCCAACCAGCCTCCTCTTCTTGCTCCTCATTTAGCCTTTTTTTAAACTGTCACTGCACTTGGGACTTGTACTTGTGTGTAAGTGACAAATAAAACTCTTGAATCTTCGGGGGGAAGGGGGAACTGGTGGGGATAGCATGATCCTTCCATGCACTACGTCCCCCTGGCAAAACTCCTCACTGTCAGGTGAAAAGAAGCGGCTGGTGACTCCACATGTATCGGAGGAGGCATGTGGTAGTCTGCAGCCCTCTCCGGATTGGCAGAGGGGATGGAGCAGTGACTGGGACGACTTGGAAGAGTGGGGTAATTCACCGGATACAATTGGGGGGAATAAGGGGGGGAGGTCGCAATGGAGCCCTGTCCTGCCTTTGTTTTTTTTTAACATTGTAAATGCATATACTGACACTGTTTTTCATTTATGTCATAGTAGACTGTTTATGTTGCCTACACCTTGGCCAGGGCACTCTTGTAAGAGACTTTTAATCTCAATGAGTTTCTTCCCTGGTTAAATAAAAAAACGTATTTCAACACAAGTCAAACTATAATCATATCTGTCATGCCAAAAGTTGCCCACTTACTACTATCTCACTAGACATTACTTGAGGCTGGTGGGATGCTTTCATCTTCCCATTTCAACCAGTTTTACCCTGCAGCCATTTGAGCATCATGATGATTGTTTTAATCAGGTCTCAGTACTGCAAGTTGTGGACAATGTCAACAGGGAAGGGGTGAGTGTACACTCAACACTGCGCTAAATCTGTTTTGATTTTATTCATTCTATCTGCATAAAGAGCTTAAGGGTACTGAGAGTGTTATGATTATGATGGTGTGTAAATATCTGAAGGTATTTCAATAATAAACAGTTGGTCTTTGTGATAAAATGGAGCCGACAGATCTGTAAAAGTGTTATGTTCCACAGATTAAAGCTGAGTTTACGACACCAAAATGCAAAAATCTATCTGGTTACTTAACTCTGAAATCTATGACTAGGCAGGATTACTCTTCATCCACTTGTCACAAAGAGGTTTAATTTGCAGTAAATCGACTATATGGGACTTTTTGGGCTTTTATCGCCAACATACTGAACTATATTAGGGGCTATATCTCATAAACCAAATAGTTTAACTATCCCATTAGTGGGTATAATCTAGCCACTTTTGCTTAGCGTTCAAGTTAATGTTGAGTCGTGACATTATTTTACATGTTACTGTCATTAAGTTGTGAAACTGCCCCCTCAAAAAAATAAAAAAGGGGGGGTGCATGACGCCCCTAAAATACTGTGTCTTCTCAAAGATCGGGATAACTAGAAATCCGTCAATATCAGTTAAATGTGCGGTGCCCTGTCTTTTCCTTGCCTAACACTTTAACTGTTTTGTGTGACAACTGCAAGTCATTCATTCTCAATAACTTGCCATCTCTCTTTAAGTTTTCATGCCGGCCATTTTAGTTAGTGACATGTTGATTAAAATGATCCGTCTTATGCTAGTGTCGGGAATCGTCAGAGCCAAACTCCAAGAAAATTACAAGGGCCGCGACGCCAAACACACTATTAATTAATCTAATGCTTTTATAATTTAGTGCAATACTGAAATTAAACTTACGGGAGTTGGCATTGGCAATCTCGTTGGTTTCGTTGGGATCCAACCATACCTTCTTTTTGCCACAGCGTAACACGCTGGAGGCAAGCCTCTTCTGAAGCCTGAGCATGCTGGATGAGGGAAGAGCGCAAGTGAACAGGCATGTCAAAATCTTAAATTGTAAGTGAATCCATCTTAAAATCAAAGACCATGCGAATCTCCATTACTTGTTCTTCTATATTAAATAAGTTAATATTAACGCTAGTCACACAGCTAACTAAGTTGCTGCCCAGCTTGACAACATGGCTTCTCCGTTTGGTGCATTAATGCATTGCCACATAAAAATACGGGATTTCTGTGCAAAAGATGACCTGAAGAGTGCCTATCATTACATAAACAATAAAAATATATTTATCAAGCAATTACATTGAGGATACATGTTTTTATCCATTTAAATGAATAGTTTTAGTAACACGTCGATTTTAATGCTACCTCATGGCTGCCACTTCGTAAGGAAAAGGAAGTCTAGAGCGCTCATAAGGAAGCTACCATTATAGAGGCTAACCCATATCTAGTCATGAAATGGCCCAGCATTAATACGCATTTGGTTGGGAAATAGTTATATCTAGAATATGTCATAAAATTAATATATCGACTTTTTTAATAAGTACCAGACTATAGAAATTATGCTAAATGAGTAATTCAATTTGTATCTAAAAATTTAAACCTATATTACCCCTCTTCGAAAATAATGGTTTTGGCCCATTTCTCTCGTTGCATTGTGGGTGATGTCTCATTCTAAAGGATGGTGACGGGCGGTACAGGTTATCCAGTAGTGTTCAGACCTTCGAGTTTGTTACGTTAGATGAAACGAAATTTTCGAGGTTTTTATTTTTTGTCATTTAACCCATAGGCTCATCGTAGCGATGGGAGAGAGTCTTTCTGAAGCTTTGAACCAGTTGCTTCGGGAAACGATTCACCGTTTCGAAACGCTGGTACGTCTGCTGTTCAAATGCGTATAAAAGCAACGGAAATACCCCCTAAAGGCGAAGACCTCGTCAACGATTTAGAAGTTATTTGCATACATTTTTATTCCAGAGTCGTCTACAATATCACGAAATAAACTCCTAGATTGATGTAGTATATGTAGACCTTTATATGCTTCACGATTTCTTTGAGCATGAAGTATATCTGATAATGGTATGGTTTAAAGTCACATCTAATGAATTTTCCGCTATTCTTTTATCTGCATCAAGTTACCATTTGTCTCATTGTCTTTATGCATGCTCAATAATTGAGGTAAGGAAATCACATAAAGAATCAATTCATCTGGACACAATTTTTACTGGGAGAAACGTTTCATCACTCATCTAAGTGACTTCAGTCTCAACTGACTGCAGGTGTCCCCAGCCAGTTGAGACTTAAGAAGTCACTTAGATTGAAACGCTTCTCTCAGTAAACGTGTCCTGATGAAATGATTCAACGTTGTCATTTATTTCATTGTATGACTAAAACAAAGACAGCCCTTTTTCTTTGTGTTTAATTTCATTGTATGACTAAAACAAAGACAGTCCTTTTTCTTTGTGTTTAAATAATTGTGTTTTCTCCTGGAAAAGGAATTGGATTCATAATTACATCATTTTGCACGTGTGGTGGGGCATCAAGTCCAATAGTAATTTGATTTTAATTTTTTCACCCTCCCCCACCTTATAAAACTAAACATTCGTGCGTCCATTCCAGGCACACATTGCTTCTTCGGCTGTCCATATCCAAAGACACTCTTTCATTAAACTCCGTGGCTGCGAAGTTCATCCACTTCAATGACAGACATTTATGAAAATTCTCATCTGTGTAAATTTCATTTTAGTGTGAACTGCTTTATCAACTATGTGCCGGCAAGATGGGCATGGTTTATTTATTTATTTGTTTATTTGTTTGTTTAGCCAGCCTGCCGTCCCATTGGTGTAAACGTTGAACATCAGTCACCTCGACCACCCGCTCCCCCTTGTTCGTCTGGAAATGCGTTCCGTCACGGAAGCCCATGACCCTATCCCCGTTTCATGTTGTCTTCAAGTTCAATATGTTCTATTTGTAGATGTTAATATATAAGACTTTTAAATAATTTTATCTTCATTTATGCATAAAAATTCTGTATGAAATGGAATAATAAATTCTGTAGTAGGGTGTGATTGGGGCCATATGAGGTAAGGAGTGTTAAACGGAATTTTTGTTGAGGAAAAACAATTTTTTGCTCAAGTGTTCGGGATTTAAACAGTTTCAAAATAAGTTCTGCTTTGGAGAATGGTCTTATACGGGACAGATGATATGGACAGATGTTTCTTCACCAATTGAACAGAATGATGAAGATAGCCTCATATTAATGCATTCACCTGCAGTAGGGTCATCACTTCAATGATCAGGATGCCTAGAACAAAGGTGTCTCAACATTCATGAGGTGTTGTTATAGCAGGATGTTAGTCACAACGGGTGCGTTTTACAAGATTGTGCTTCACTGTGATCATTCATCTGATGGGCATGATGCAGGTCAATCTGACACCTCAGGAGTGCCTAGACAATGTGCATTGTTTCATTTATTAACCCGAGTTTAATTTATTTCATCACATCAATTTTACACACACACACACACACACACTTGCTTGCTGGTTGTCCATCGTGCCCGATGATGACCATCTTCTTCTATTTGTGGGTCCTTTGAAGACTCAGATAGCAGAAGATACCTGCGCAGAGATGGTTTTTAAAGTGGCATGGGGGGTGCGCTTCTCCCAACGCCACATGACTTGATTGTAGAGGAGATGGTTCCGATGGCAAGGGGGATCCCTAGACGACCGGCACCTCCACACAACTGCAGGGGGCTGCCGGAAATCCAGTTTTTCGGAAACCGCCTCGAAGCGTGCCGCCACCTTGCTTTTCTGTTGGGGTAAGCTCCCTTAGCCTTACGTCTTCCCAGACTCACTCACAAGGCAGCGGGGCAGTGGTTGATAGGTGCCAGGGCGTGTCCACCAGGGTGGGCCTGCACACCATATCTCTGGGGCCCACTGCTGCTCCGAGATCCCCTGCCAAGTTAGCCTGGGGCCGCAAGACCCCAGTTACCACGTGTGGCCACGGGGAGGCCTGGCAGGTGTCTTGGTGAAGGAGAGGCTATGTACTGGCAAGGGAAGGCTTACACGCTAGGATGCTTCCCTATTCGCCACAAAGGCTAGCCAGCGGCAGCAAGCTAAGGGCAGGAGGGACACAAGCGGGTTGGAAGAACACGTGCACCTTCCCTCCAACTACACACTGCTGCACTAGACGCATCACAACACCCTGTGTGTATGTACACACACACACACACACACACACATATATATTAGATGTAATTTGCATTGATCAATGTATCGATAGGGCAAAAAATTAATATATCGGTCTGTTTATTTCAATAGAACCAATCACAGTGTTTGTTTACAATTCCGGGTTAAAAAAAACAACAACTCTGCGTCACGTTCATATACGCGGAGCAAATGGAGACGAGGGACAACTGAGATATGTCCTGCGGTCTAATAGTAATAAATAGATAAATAAAATACGTCCTATGTCCTTTCCTAGCCACATTTACTTGACCTGGATTGGAAACGAGGTCAGGGAAATATGTGAAGGAGAATTCATAAGGACTTGGGAAAAAGACAACCGCAGTGCCAAAAGAATCCGAGTGTGTTTACACTCCGGCACGTCATCATGCGACGGCGCATGTTAGTGACGTGTGCCGTGGTGAAACTGTTCCGAAAATGGAAAAAACTAGATTGTTGTGTTGATTCAATTTCCAATATTAAAGTTAAAAATTCGGTTACTTATTTAGGTATCACTATAGATAAAAATGAATCCCACAGATGTAACACTAACTTCAATCCAATAATTAACGAAGCTAAACAAAAATTCAATCTGTGGCTCTTACGTGACTTATCTTTAAGGGGCCGAATTCTCCTCTCAAAGGCTGAAGGAATATCAAGATTAACATATGCTGCACTGTCATTAGGTATAGATAGTCCTATATGCAAAACAATAGATAAAATATTATTCGATTTTGTATGGAAAAACCGCACCCATTATCTTAGGAAATCTGTTCTGATGAGCGAATACAATAATGGTGGCCTTAATTTTTTAGACTTTTCCACACTAAATTACACCTTTAAAATAAATTGGATCAGACGTTACCTTATATGTCCATCTTCTCCTTGGAATTTCATTCCCCATTTTGTCTTTTCTTCAATTGGTGGTCTTAAATTTTTGCTTCTATGTAACTATAACATTGACAAAATGCCCCTCAAACTTTCTTCGTTCCACAAACAAATGTTACTGGCATGGTGTCTAATTTACAAACACAACTTTTCTCCTCACAGGTTTTTTTATTTGGAATAATAGATATTTGCTGTATAAAAACAAATCTATCTTTTTCAAACAGTGGTTTCACAACAATATTCTTTTGATTAGTCAGTTGTTTAACCAACATGGGCAACTTTACAATTATGTTGAATTCATTCAACATTATAGATTCCCTGTTACACCTAAAGAATTTTCTATTGTTTTTGATGCTGTTCCCCCTGGTATTGTTTCAATTTTCAAAGGTGTTAATGTGAATGTTAATCTCCCTATATCAGTAGATGTAACTGAAACAACTGTTGGGAAAGAATGCTTTTCATGGAACACCAAGAACAAAAACAAGATTATTCGTCAACTGTTTCAACAAGATATTATTAGCTCACCCTCTGCCTTATCTTATTGGTCTGCCTTTGTTGGTGAAAAAATTGTTTGGGAAAAAATTTGGCTTTTACCTCATAAGTTCCTCTTGACTAATAAATTAAAAGAAATATCTTTCAAAATTATTCATAGATTCTATCCAACTAATCATTATTTGCAGAGACTTAAGAAGGACATTGATGTGAGTTGTTCTCTCTGTGGTTTGTTTAATGAAACATTGGTTCATTTATTTTGGTCTTGCCCACACACTAAACAACTGTGGAGTAGGTTGTCTCGTTTGATTATTGATCATATTTACCCTGATTTCACCCTGAGTTGGAAAAATGTATTGTTTGGATATACTGAATTTGATAGGAACCTCGATTCTCAGTATTATTTAATCAATTTGCTTATTATCTTAACAAAATTTTATATTCACAGATCTAAATTCTCTAGCAAGAAACCTAATTTTCCTGAGCTGTCTGCATATATCAAACAATATATTTCATCAATATCTGATAGTGAAAATAAAAAAGCTGTAAAAGCACTTTATGATTTACAAAATATTTAGTTAAGTATGTAATTTATTTGTTTTACTTTATACAACCCCCCTGGCGTATTTATGTTAATGTTTATGATAATATATGTGTTAATGTTGTATACATTTAATAATGTGACTATTGTTGATTGACATTGTTGTATACTATTTTTGTTCACTTTTGTTAATAAAGTTATTAAAAAAAAAGATGGAAAAAACTAAAAGCGCGTCTTACATACTTTGCGTTCTTACCGTGCCTCTTCGTGCAGGCTGCATAAACGTGGGCCATAATAGGCCGGGAGCCAGGACCAGCCCTCAGGATGTTTTCTGCTACCTTTTTTCACTATTATTTCTTGTTAGCCTATACCTTGGGCCATCAGAAGTTGATAACGAGCACCCCCAACTCGGCCCCGTTTAGCCACAGGGGGCCAAAACCCCAATTTTTGAGCCATGTTCCTGGCGAAATTATGTACATGCAAATATTAAGGTACTACAATGGCATAAATAGTCATACAAGAATGAAATTTGGCAGAGAGTATCCTGATACATAGGGGGAAGCAGGAAAATATGATTCTGGGGCTTGCTGCAACTCAATTTTAAGATATCACCCACACCATCCCCAAAAAGACAAAAAAAGTACTGTCCACCTGACAAATTATCATCAAAATGATTATTCTTCAGCACTTTATGGTGAATATGTATGCCTCACTTGTGTATAGACAACGTCCCTAGTTCTTAAGCTTCAATTTGAGCCCAAGATGACCTTTCTATCTCAAATATTACTCTTGCTGTGGCCGAAAGTCTTCACTATAGGCCTACAGTACCTCAAATATGAAAAAGCAGATATGTATGATTTCCATTGCCATGGTAACTGTGGGCTGTATCAGAAGCAGCCTGAATACCACAAGGCCACCACAGATTGAAGGTATGTATTAGGTTCTAGACCAATGACTAAGCATTGTAACAATGATTAGAATATTTATTAAACTGATATTTAACAACCTTAACATGATTTAAGCTAGTCTCTTTAGTTTTAGCTAGCTAGCAAGCACAATTTTGCAATCAAGCTAGCGAGGTTGCAATATTCATGAGGTGTGTTGTAGCTACAGTTGGAATACTATCAGTCTGCACATTTGAGGTGATAAGAGAAATAATTGTAATGCAAAGCAATATATTTCAATCAATGTGAATTGGCACACTGAATAGTACTCCCTATTTCATTATTGCAATACTGATTTTAAGATGGTTGCATTGTTACAGTATATGAATCAGTCAAGATGCCAAAGAGACGACAAGATGATGAAGACTGGACACCTTGCCAGAGTTCTTCAAAGCAGAAGAAACAGCCACCGCCCCAGTCACCTCTGGAAAATTGCATTCTGCATGGTTGTAAGGGGACAGTAAATGTTAAGTTTATAGCCTTTTCTTCTAAGGCTGATCCACTTAATGCATTTACTGAAATCCACGACATGAAAAACAAACTTTTGACACAAACGTCTGACTGTGGTGGCATGCCAGATGTTTGTGACTCAATTCCTGATGAATTATCTGCTAACCGTGCTTTAGCAAGAAATTGTCAAGCAGAAAAATACGCTACTAGATCAACACGTGAGCATGTGGATTCTTCCGTTTTGTTTGGAAATTATTGCATATTCTGCAAAAGTGGCACAAGGAAGTAAGCTTCTGGCAATAGATATAGCTTGCAGAAATTCCAATCAAATGCATACAAAAATATTTAGCAAAAAGCTATGGAACTAGGTGATGAAGATTTGTTGTGCAAAATCCAGGGAGTGGATTTATTTGCTAAGGAGGCTCAATTTCATGACTGCTGTCGCAAGCAGTACTTAGTAAAGCGAGCACCTCAGCCTGACACTACAGCTGCAGCGGATGAAATAACTACAAAGAAGGGAATGATCGGTAAAGCTTTGAATGGGGTGTATGTTCATATAAAAATAGAAGTTACTCAAAAGGGTCAGGTTGTGAAACTTGCTCATCTTACTGTTTTGTATAATGAAACCTTGAGACAATTTGGAGAAGAAGCTCCTGCTCAGATAACAAGCCATAACCTGAGACTAAAAATCGAATGCTGTCCTGATCTCAAAGATAGTATCGACTTCTCATCTTGCCCATACAAAGACACATTAGTGTTCTGTACATCCCAAGAATCTATGAAGACGACAGTGCGTTCAGTTTATGAGATGGGAATTACTGATTGGAGTAAAGAGATCAGCCATGATCTTCACAAGAAAATCCTAAAAGCCTTCAAAAATTCTGAACCACTCCCTTGGCCTCCTAGAGCTCAGGATCTCCCTGACCCAAAAGAGGAGATTCCTTCTGAGGTTTTCCAATTTGTTTTAAACCTAATCTGCGGTGAGAGGAAGCCATCATATCGGGAGGACAATCTGGCATCATCAATTTCTCAAGACATCTGCAGAGCAGTTACAGCAGGTCAATGGAAGATGAAGAAACACATCTTACTATGTATGACACTACGCCATCTCTTCCGATCCAAGAGCATCACCACTCTGATAAATAGACTTGGCTACTGTGAGTCCTACACATACTCAATAGAACTTGAAACGGCTCTGGCAAATTCAATTGTGGAAAGTGCTTCATTAATCAGCAACTCAGATTTTATCAAGAGACAACCTGATGGAGCAGTCTTCCATTGTGACTGGGACAATTTTGATAAGCTAGTATCAGATGTATATGGGGCAGGGTCCATTCATACCGCTGTAGGCATCTACCTGCAAGATCAAAGGTCCTGTGCAGATGCAGCAGCCCTGACCACAACACAGCCTACACAAGAGTCAGTCTACACTAATCCGAACACTCAACCTCCAAAAAAACAACGATCATTTAAAAGTCCTGCTCAGGAGTTGCCAACTTACTACAAGCAGAAACGATCTGAACCAGCTAACTTGGAGTCATCCAATTCAAATAACACATCCACATACCACTCAAAATCATCAGATAGTGATATAATTTGGGTCATTGCTCGTAAAATCAACTCCGGCGATCAGCACATCCCTGGTCTGTCAGGTTGGGTGTCTGTTACTGGCCGTTCTCCAAAATGCCTCACCACAATTGGGTATTATCCCATGATCAATGCTCCCATAACCGACTTGACAACCATTCAAGAATGCCTTAGATGCAGCCAAGTCGCATCCTCTGAAGATGGACAAGAGTACACCATCAGTACATTTGACCTACGTGTTTGCATGAAAGCCTACCCTCTAATATGGAATGAACCTGAAAAATATAAAAAGCACATCATCCTCATTGGTACATTCCATTGCTGTGGAGCTTACTTGAAAGGTACAGGCCGAAGATACTGTCAAGGGAGTGGATGGGTCGAAGTGGCTTTGGAAGCAAAACTGATCACCACAGGCTCTGTGGCTGGGGTCACGGATGGAAAGAATTGGGACAGAGCTATGAACACACACAAGTCGATGCTAGAAGGTCTTGAAAGACTCCTCTATGACAAGTATCTGGAAACTCACGGAGCACTCTCAGCTGAAGGTACATTTTTTCTGGAAAAACATACCCCGAATGAATCTACTCCAACTGAAGTTCTATCATCGGCTGATATATCTCACCACATAACAGAATACAATTTATTTAGAGAAAGAGTGAGAAAGGGGGAGCTGGGAGAAACTGGCCGGTTTTGGATGGAATACATGGACTGCATCTGGCTTGTCCTGTCAATGAACAGCGCAATCAAAATGAATGACTATGATGGGTACAAAGCTGCCATAAACATCGTGCCAGACCTCTTTTTCTGCTCAGATCGGCAGAATTATGCTAGATTCCTCACATACTTTGGATGCTTTCTTGAACACATTGAGGAAACACATCCTGGTTCAGAGAAACTTTTGCGCGCTGGAGCAATCAGTGTAGCCAGATCACATATCCCAGGCAACCGCTGCCACGTTGACAAAACAATAGAGGAGAAAGCTGTGTTTTTCCTCATCCTTCCACATTGGTGACCCCGAATTGAACATGTTTGGAGCAGAAGAAGAGTGTGAATCCACTTCGGCCACGCCGCCCCATCTCTCACAGCCTGCCGTTTTCGCCGCGGCTGTGAAGCTCCCAGAATTCTGGCAGAGCGACCCGGCTTCGTGGTTCCAGCATGTTCCACCTGCGTGGAATCTCCGCGGACGACTCCAGATACTATTTGGTCGTCGCTGCGCTGGACCAGCAGTCCACACGCCGGGCCATGCAGCTGTTGCGCCCCCCACCCCGCAACACGGTAAATACGTCGCCCTCAAACATCTTCTGCTCTGGAGGTACAGCCTATCTGCCGCAGAGAGGGCGGCAGATAGGGACGGCTGTGGATTTCATGGACAACATGCTGTCGCTGCTAGGCTCGGACGAAGGTGGGTTCCTTTTCCCGCACGTTTTCCTGCGCCAGCTCTCGTCTCCTGTGCGCGCAGCTTTGGCTAACTCCCCGTGTCTGGCCGCTGGTGACTGCCGAGCAGTGGCGTAACCAGGAATATTTTTTTTAGGTGGGCCTGAGTGAAAATGGGTGGGCCAAAATTTTCCAGCAATAATCCTTCAAACAAGACGCAAATTCGAACACATTACAGCAGTAAACACATAACACAGGTTTTTAGTACGTGACCAAGAAACATACTAAAACTTTAATAAAAACCCACCTAAACAAATACCACGCCAGTGATTCTCGCCAGGCTCTACACAACCATTTAAACATCACTGAGGAAAACAGCCCGACTCAGTCTAAAAGATCATGATACAACATGTAAGCTATAGGCCTATAGTACACCTTTTACAGCACAATGTGTAGACGCCGAGGGCGAGCATTGAAGATCGAAATTATTTCATCATAGTCCAAAGAGTCAGTAAGTTCCCTTTCAAAGGACAACAGGGATAGATTGTTGAGGCGTGCAGTTAGCATGGAAGATCTTAGACATGTTTTGATACGGCCTGTAGTGGAGAAGAGTCTTTCAACAGTACATGAAGTCAGGGGAATGGTGATCATTGCCCTTAACAGTCTGTTAATGTTTGGGAAAACGTCAGAGTTGCAGGTGTTCAGCACTTCAATGAGGGATGGGTAACACTGACCCCTCTCCACTTTACGACGCAGTGCCTGAATGAAAACGGTCCATTCCGCGTCCTCAATAGATATCCGGTAATGATCACACGAGTGCTGCAATGATTCTTTCTGGGCAAACGTAACTGATCCTGGTAAACAAGCAGCGGCTGCTCGCATGATGCCATACTGATCTTGCTGAAAGCGACTGTCCAGCTCAGTAATCTGCCTGTCCAGAATGTTAATCCATAGCTGCTTCAGGTCAGCGTTGTTCCTCACGTTTGTAGTTTTGCCCAAACTAGTGGTAACCACCGACTCATTGAATCTCGCGGGCAGCTTTCTCTCCCGAGCGCCGGTGACATCCCAGCTGGAGACGTCATTCTTTTCCATCAGTTCCTCTGTTAGTTTTAACACTTTGTTGAAATCACCTTGTGAATTATCTCTAAACTGTGCAAAACTGTCTTTGAGGCCTTGAATTAGATCTATGCAGTCAGTGACAGTCAATGAGCCACTCTGTAAACCTTTTGTTGCAAAATCGCTGCTCTCGAATAATTTCCCGAATGTAACCAGCAAAAACAAAAATTTCTTCGTCTGAATTTGTTGCAAAAGTGATTCGGCTTCAACTTTAGTGTGACCACTAGTTTCGGAAAATTGTGCTAGCGTTTCCAAGATAACGTCAAGTAACACCAAAACCTTGCTCACTGATCCTGACTTCGAGTTCCACCTTGTGTCTGTTGAGCGCTCTAACTCCAGGCATCGTCTGTTAGGATGAAGCTCTTTCTGTATTTCGAGGAATTTAGCGTGTCTGTGCGCACCTGTCATGAAACTGTATAGAGAGTTCAGTGTCTCGAAAAAAGTGCTGACGTGTCCCGACACTTTCGATGCGGTGCAAAGAACTAAATTAAGACGGTGGGAATTACAGTGGACGTATACCGCGTCTGGAAAAGTGCGTTTTAAAATAACATGCACACCCCCTCTGTACCCTGACATTACGGAAGCCCCGTCAAAGCTTAAACCCACGCACAGAGAGGGATCAAGTTCCAGTGGTTGCAGCACTTCTGATATCTTATCAGATATCGCGTTTGCACTCATATCACCGGTGTCTACAAATCCAATTGCTCTTTCTTTTATTGTCCCTGCATGAATGTACCTAACACACACAGCGACCAGTTCACGCTTTGACATATCCTTATATTCGTCCGCTAATATGGCATAGTAGGTGGAGGGTGATTCACGCAGCTCTGCTTTTATCTTGCGCAACAGTAATGACGCAGCAGATTCTAGCAATTCGTTCTGAATTTTTGCACTCATGAGCGTTGCATTTTTAGGCATTTGTTGAAGGCGACTTTGAATTTCTGGGTCGTATTTGGAAATGAATTTAAACAATTCTAAAAAATGTCCCTTGTTTAGTGCTTCTGCTTCCCCGCTTTCTTTGTGTCCACGTAATGACAGTTCTTGTTTTGCACAGAACATAACAATGTCAAGAACCACCTTTACGTGATCACGATTTCTTTCCACAAATGAGCGGTCCATTGCCTCAGGGTTTATTGGTCTAGAACAGTCCCCCGACCTTGCAGGCTTGCTCTGTAACCCTTAAATTTACCAAGTGCAGTACAATGGGGTTTGCTAGCCTGATGTTTCGAGCATGCCTGGCGGAGGTGCTTCCAATCTACAAACCCGCTTCGAAAAAACGTGTTTTCCATATGGGGCTCGGGGAAATGCCTACACATTTTACAGAAAACATCGTTCCTTGCTGAGCTGTATTCAAGCCACTTAAATTCTTCATACCACTTATGGGAAAAAGAACGTAATTTTCCTGAAATGTATGTTGCGGGGAACACTAATTTAGGCTGCGAGGGTGGCTCATCCACAGCAGACAAATTTGGCGGTGGCATGGTCAAGGGAATCGTCTCACCGTCTTCAGAGGGGGAAGGAGAAGCTGCCTGCAACGGAGAAGCTGTAGCCTCCTCTGTCGTTCTCTCCGGCGGTATCTCACTCTCACTGGGCGGCTCAGTCGGTGCTGGAGCAGGTGTGCTTTCCTCCTCCTCCATCCGTGGCTTTTTAAAAAAGCGGAAGATTTAACTTTGTTTCGCCATTCCATAAGTTATGGCTAACTATTGGCTATTGGCTAGTTAGCAGCAGTGAAAAATACAGAGCGTGATGGTATGCGCGCTCAGATTTTGCAGTTCTACGTACGTAAAAGGGGCCGGCCTACATGCTTGTAAGCCAGCGTGATTGGGTGGGCCTGGGCTTGAAATGGGTGGGCCTGTGACAGGCCAGGCCCACCCGTGGTTACGCCCCTGCTGCCGAGGTTTGGCTGAGGAGGCCGATCGGGTCCTGCTGGTTACCAGACGATTCTCTGTGCAGAGGGTGGCATTGGAGCCTCTGCAGCCGGCGTCGGAGGACTCGGACCCGGCAGTGGTGGCTGGAGTGACTGCCCGGAGACGGCGCGGGAGCGGCCTCTGTTTCTTCCACCAGCGGTTCGGCGGCAAGGCTAGGCGCTGCGTCCCTCCGTGCACGTTTGAGACGCCGGGAAACTCCAGGGCCAGCGCTCAGTAGTAGCTGTGGGCGCTGGTGGACGTAGTGAGCTGTTCTTCATTAAGGACTCAATGTCAGGAAGACGTTTTCTGGCGGACTCCGGCTCGCAAAAGAGCCTACTCCCTCCAGCTAGCACAGACATGTCAGCCGAAGGCGGCGGCCCACAGTTGAGTGCAGCTAACGGTTCGTCCTTTGCGACGTTTGGCACAAGGTTGGTGACTGTTTGTTTCCACGGGCGCAATTTCGAGTGGGACTTTGTAGTCGCCTCCATTACTGTTCCTATTATCGGCGCGGATTTTCTGTATGCTAATGGTCTGCTTGTTGATGTTGCAAACCGCCGTTTAATTGATGCTGCGTCTTTCGCCACTTTTCCGTGCGAGACAGGGGGAGCCGGGCCGTTAACACACGCTAACTTTTTAGCATTAGGTGATGTTTTTCAACGTTTGCTGGCGGATTTTCCATCGGTGACTACACCTGCCTTTTCCACCGCGGTTACTAAACACGGCGTAGAACATTTCATTCCCACCGTGGGACCGCCAGTTTTTGCGCGCGCGCGGCGCCTCGACGCGGTAAAATTGGCTACAGCTAAGGAAGAGTTCGCCATCATGGTGCGTCTGGGTGTAGTGAGGCGTTCCAACTGCCCGTGGGCCTCGCCGCTTCACATGGTGCCCAAGGCGGATGGGTCGTGGCGGCCTTGCGGCGACTTTCGCCGCCTGAACAACGTCACCGCCAATGACCGCTATCCCATCCCACACTGTAGTGATATAACGCCATGTATATCCACTGGAACTACACTAGGTGTTATGTACTACCCGGACTGTTATTATGGATACACACTACGTCTGAAGATAGACACAGGTGCGTCAGGCAACACACTCCCATTGCGTACCTTCAAGCAGATGTACGGTGAAAATGCATGCACCCAGAAACGACTGAAAAAAAACAACAGGAGGCTATCTGCATACAGTGGTCACGCCATCCCCTGCCTAGGCACCATTGACATTCCATGCCAGTACAAAGAATCCAAATGGATCAATGCAAAGTTCTATGTTGTAGACGTACCAGGGCCAGCCATAGTTGGGCTGCCAACATGTGAACTGTTAAACCTAGTGACTGTCAATGTAGATGCAGTGACCGAGAAAGGACATGCAAACCAGAAAAAAGTCAACACAAGACAGACAAAACCCAAAATGACCACATCTAACAGTGCAGACCTAAAGAGAGCATACCCAGACCAGTTTGACAAAGTTGGCAACTTCAGTGGAAAGGCCAAGCTCTTCCTGAAAAAGGATGCTGAACCATTCATAGACCCACCACGTAAGTGCAGCATTCACATCAAAGACAAACTGAACGATGAACTGAATAACCTAGTCGAACAAGATGTGTTAAGAAAAGTAGAACAGCACACAGACTGGTGCTCGAGTCTGGCATACAGCACAAAGAAAGACGGTTCCCTTCGCATATGCTTAGAACCCCAAAAGCTTAATGCCAGCCTTAGGAGATGCCCACACAAGATTCCTACTGTGGAGGAACTGAACCCGAAGTTTACAAATGCAAAAATATTCAGCAAACTTGACGCAAAAGCTGGATATTGGTCAATACACCTAGAGGAAGAGTCACAACAGCTAACCACATTCCGAACTCCATTTGGTAGATACTGCTGGAAACGTTTGCCATTTGGTCTCAGTGTCTCTCAAGATCTCTTCCAGGCAAAGATGGACCAAATCCTGGAGGGGCTCGACGGTGTCGTCAGCATAGCCGATGATATCGCAGTCTACGGAGCAAGCGAAGAGGAGCATGACAGGAACCTGACCAACCTGATGGAGAGAGCAGCCAAGACAGGTATTGTGTTCAGCAGTGACAAGTGCACAATCAAACAGACAAGCATCTCATTCTTTGGCAACCTGTACACAGACAAAGGTATCAAACCTGACCCAGCCAAAATCAGGGACATCCAGAAAATGCCGACACCCCAGAACAAAGATGAACTGAGCAGATTCTTGGGGATGCTGACCTACCTGTCACCCTACATCCCAAAGTTCGCAGACAAAGCACACACACTGAGGGTGCTGCTGAAAAGTGACGTGCCTTGGACATGGGACACTGACCACCAAAAGAGCTTTGAGGACCTGAAATCAGTTATCAACGAACACGACTGCCTGAAGTACTATGATCCAAGCACACCTCTGACACTTGAGGTCGATGCATCACAGAAAGGACTGGGCGTGGCATTCGTGCAGAACAAAAGACCCATAGCTTTTGGCTCAAAGACACTGGACGACTGCCAATCCAGGTACAGCAACATAGAGCGAGAAATGCTGGCCATAGTCTATGGAATGCAGCGATACCATACCTACCTGTATGGGAAGTCATTCATTGTAGTTACAGACCACAAACCCCTTGTTACCATATGCACAAAGCCACTGCATGCCGCCCCGCCACGGCTTCAGCGAATGCTGATAAAAACACAAGGATACAACTACGAGGTCAAGTATCGACCAGGAAACCAGATGGTCCTGGCAGACACACTCAGCCGACTACCCAACCCTGAGAACAACAGCAACATCGAGCTGGACGAGCGCATTGACGGAATAGAGGCAGAAGTCGAGGATCCAGAGATGCTCACTGTTGCAATGATAAACTTCTCTCCCGAGAAACAGGACGCACTCCGCACGGAAACCACCAGCGACCCCAGACTCAATGCACTGAAAGAGCTGATCCACCAGGGATGGCCAGACAACATCAAAGCTCTACCAAGACAACTACGTGAGTACTGGTCATTCAGAGATGAGCTCGCAGTTGAAGCAGGAGTCATATTCAAAGGCAGACAGGTGCTCATCCCAGACTCCATGACTGATTCTATACTCGAACAGCTGCATGTAGGATACCGGGCATCGAAAAGACACGGCGACTGGCGAGAGAAAGTGTCTACTGGATCAGAATGAACGATGACATCGAAAGAGTCTGCAGGTCATGTAGCGTATGCGTGGAACATCAGGATGCAAATCCAAAGCAACCTCTCAACCCACACAACACACCGTCAAAACCATGGCAATCCCTAGCTTCTGATCTATTAGAGATCGATGGACATCAGTATTTACTGATTGTGGACAGATATTCTAAGTTCCCTCTAGTGGATGAAATGCCCATGCCTGTGTCCAGCCGGGCAGTTGCACAAAAAATGGAAATGTACATGTCTCTTTTTGGAAGGCCTGACGAGATACTTACAGATAATGGACCCCAGTACACAGGGCATGCGTTCCAGAAATTCACGGCTGACTGGGGAATCAGGCACGTGACAAGCTCGACCCACTATCCAAAAAGCAATGGATTCACTGAGAGGCATGTGCGACACATCAAATCCATTGTGAAGAAAACCATGAGACAAGGAGGTAACATACAAGTGGCCTTACTACAGGTCAGAGCAACACCCATCGACAGTAAACTACCATCACCAGCAGAACTGATCTTCGGAAGGCCGGTCACCACCCTGCTGCCGAGTCGAGGGGACCCAGGCAAGGAGGAAAACCGACTCCACCTGGAGCAGAGAACAGCAAACATGAAGGAACATCATGACCGCAGCAGCAGCGGCAGATAACTACCTCCACTTGATCCCGGACAGCACGTATCTGTCCTAAACAAGGAAAAAGGGACTTGGTATCCAGCCACCGTCGTACAAAAGTGCGATGAGCCAAGGAGCTACATTGTGCAAACATCAAATGGGAACAAACTCAGACGTGGCAGGAGCCACCTGCGGGAAATTCACCACCCCCATGCACTGAGGAGCGCAAGAACCCGCTTCACAGAACCTCAACGGGACACTCATGCAGCTGGAACTTCTTCCAGCCAAACCTGTGAAACACACAAGACAGTACGCACAAGATATGGAAGAGCTGTTTCCAAACCAGCTCACTACAAGGACTATGAGTAGAGACAATCACACACAGAAGGAGGGCTCTGAATATGTTTATTGTTTTTTGAGATGGACAATTCTGAGTGTGTTGTCTAAAAAAAAAAAGAAAAAAAAGAGAAGGCAACCTCTGTGTAATGACTGTACAATGCGGATCAATGATTGTACCACATTGGAATGTTCTAGAGTATTTTGATACTGTAAAAATGGAAAACTAAACAGGGGGGATGTAGTGATATAACGCCATGTATATCCACTGGAACTACACTAGGTGTTATGTACTACCCGGACTGTTATTATGGTTACACCACTACCATGTATGGTTATTACGTCTGCCTACTGAGCCACAATTAAACCTGAGTTCTATAACCCGGTGTGGTCATTGATCCTCGACCAATACTACCCCAAGTATTACTTTACACACATACAGGACTTTTCCATACGCCTGGCAGGTACCACTATTTTCGCTAAGGTGGACCTGGTGTGCGGCTATCATCAGGTTCCCGTGCGCGCAGAGGACGTGCCCAAGACCGCAGTGATCACCCCATTTGGACTTTTTGAGTTCATGTGCATGCCTTTTGGCTTGAAGGGGGCAGCGCAAACCTTTCAGAGGCTGATGGGCTCGGCGTTGCGTGACCTTGCTTTCGTGTTCGTTTATCTCGATGACATATTCGTGGACTATCAGCCTTCCTGATAGTCAACCCGGCCAAATGTCAGTTTGGACTGCCGGTGATGGACTTCTTGGGTCACCGCATTTCGCCGCAAGGCGCGGTCCCGTTGCCTTCTAAGGTGCAAGCGGTGGCGGAATTTCCCCGCCCAGTCTCTGTTAAGGCATTGCAGGAATTCTTGGGCATGGTGAATTTTTATAACCGTTTCCTCCCTCGCGCTGCCCACCTCCTTCAGCCACTTTACGAAGCCCTGCGGCTTACGAAAGCTAACGACCCTGTCGACTGGACTCCCGAACGGGTCCAGGCCTTTGACGGAGCTAAGTGCGCCTTGGCTAACACAGCCCTCCTCGCCCATCCCACACCCACGGCGTCCATAGCTTTAACAATCGACGCGTCTGACATAGCCGTGGGGGCTCTAGTTGAACAGCGTGTGGCGAATGCGTGGCAGGCACTCGCATTTTTTAGCCGCAAACTGTGAGATAGCGAGCGCAAGTACAGCGTTTTTGACCGGGAGTTGCTGGCACTGCACTTTGCAACCCGTCGGAGGAAGCGGCAAGATGGCGGAGGGAGCAGACGCGGAATAAATAGCTCACGTAACAAACCCTGAAAACAAACTTGACAAACTTGGACAAAAAACTCACAGGAAACTTTCTCTGTTTGCGTTGGAATCTATCGGAGACGCTCTTAGAACTGAGTAGGTCATTTCGGTCACTTTCTAAAGCACACTCTAAACTAAAAATGGCTAAAGCTAACGCGAAGCTAAAGGCTCTCCAAATGCACGACTACTGCGGTCCAGAGAACATGGAGACAAACGCCAAAGGCACAAAAAACACCCTTACTACTCCGGCTAAGCCGCCAGGTCCTCAGAAAAAAACAGAAAGGAGACGAGGCCACAACTGCTGGAGCCCATGCCGAGGATACCTCGAATGCTGCTATCTTAGCTGCCATCGGTGCTCTCCGCAACATGATGGAGGATTTCAAGACTGAGTTGAAACCAAACACACTGACCATTGCTAACATCACAAAAGCCGAAATCAAAGAGTGCAAGGTTAAAAACAAAGAGTTGGATGAAGAAATAAAACAACTCCGTGTGAAGAACGCAGAGCTGGAAAAGAGAGCTACAGAGGTGGAAAAGAGAGCCGCAGAACTGGAGCGCTACAAGAGAAGATGGAACTTAAGACTTAACGGCCTGAAAGAAGAAAAGGAGGAGAATACGCGACAGCTCGTCGCTGAAATCATCGGGAAGATTGTTCCACACTAGAAGGAGAAGATGGATTTCATCCTGGACTCTGTGCACCGTCAGGGGCCGAACAACAACAACCGCCCTCGTCAGATCATCATGCAGTTCAATGGACAGCTCTACAGGGATGAACTCTGGCGAACCACCAAACTTCACCCAGTCTGCAAGAATCTCAACGTCCGCTTCGCAGAAGATCTCACCAAAGAAGATAGGGAGGCACGGCAAGCTGTTTGGCCGAAAGTTGAGCAAGCAAGGAGGGCAGGTCTGAAGACTTTTTTCCGTGGCCCATATGCGTTCATTAATGGACAGAGAGTCACACCATAGTCCTAAATAACCTGGAATGTTGATTCCTAAAACAAGTGAGTTATAAATAGAAAAATTGCTTAGGGTTTTGTTACACAAAGTTCAGTAACTACTAGCAGATAAACCATTTTTCTTGTTCTTTAACAGTTCAGCTAATTATCTCTGTGTTTTTTGTGTTCTATGTTTAGTCTAAAAAATGATATATCTTTCATTTCTGTTAATCTGTGTTCGAATTACGTGGGAGCCAGTGGGAGCTGAGCTCCCATGAAGGAGGCATTAGCTCCCTTGAAAGCTGTAAAACTCTAGATCTGTGGGGGTCTCTAACAAAATATTTTAAAAAGCATTATTTGATCACAAATAATGTATCTTTCAATGTTATTAGGATTCTTTATGTTAGAGAAATAAATTGTTTTAAATAAATATGTTTTCGAAAAGAATTACGCACCATTATTCGTCTGTGAATAGGACATTTGGCTGCACTTCACCACCGAGACACTGTGGGGCGCTGTAGGATAGCGTAAAGCAACCTTGGTTTTGGGAAACTCGGTATGCTTGAAACGTTGACAAGGGCGCCAAGGTGCAGGGGATGGAACGTTATTAATGTTGTCTTAATATTGTCTTCGCTAGTCACACTAGGTAATGTGCAATATTTTTCACCATGCCTCCTTCTCGGCCACCAAAAAGACAGCTCGCTGCAAGCCTGCTGGACTTTGGTTTTAACAGCTCAAAAGCTAAAAAAGTTGCTGATTCAGAAAAAGTCAGCTACGTTAACGTTAGCTCGGCTGCTGTTAGCAGCATTTCTGAAGAGGACTCGACCACCACTAACGTTAACGAGGTAAGGCTTGATCAAGTCATTTTGCATTTTCTACAGAAAAGCATGGCTAGCTAACACTCTTTCAGATTAATTTTGAATTTCCCGTTTAGTTAGCAGTGATTAGTATACGTTAATGTGCGTTCATGTTAACTAAAGTTATGCTGTTGTGGTTACACCGCCCCGAGCTGCCTCCCCGGCACGTTCAAGCCACTCCCCCAGCTCGGACGTGGCGGAAACATCCGAGCGCTCGGCTCGCGCTCTGAGGAGTCGAGAGCTGCACTGCACCAGGTGTTTGCCATCATCCATCAGGCACACCTGTGGCAATCAGGCAGCCCTCTACAAGAAGTCTCCCAGAACACCACTCCGTGCTTCGACGTACTGAACCCTGCGGTAAAGTTCTGACAAGCCCTCCAGCGTTCCTTGCATTCTGTTTATTCCCCCAGTGTCTTATCTTCGTGTCTCTGTTTCCTCTCAAGACTCTCCCTCCGCGACTTCCACAGCTCCCCGCGTCTCCCTCGTCCCCAGCGACCTTCACGTTTCTCCCCGGACCTCTCCTGCGATCTCTCCCCTTGTCCCTCTACCAGGACCCCTCCTTTCGGACTCGACTTCCCGGATCTCGGACCCGGACTTCCTCGGACAACCCCTCTTGGATCACGGACTGGACTTTCTTGCCAGGTGCACGAGCATTATTTCAACACCTCCTGGTCATTTACATACCGCACCACACATAGGCTAAACACACTCACACATAGTTATACACGCAAACCACGGGACACCACACATAGTTTATTCACACATCCCACTAACAGAACGTTTTTCGCACCATACATTCCCCTCCCACAATAAAACCACCTTTTTGGATTTTGAAGTCATCCTGTGTCTGTCTGTCTTGGGTTTCACCACACGGGTCGGGTTCTGGTGCGCGAGCATAACATATGCCTTCCTATAGGTTCGCCTGGGCTCTAATGTTAGTACAACTACTAACGTCGGGAGTGGGACCACAGATGGATATGTTGGACTTCCTTGTCACTGGCCGCTGTGCCATGCATTTGCCATTTACGTGTGTGAGTGGGTGTTCGAGATCTCGACTCTCGAAGTAAGCAACTAATTATCCTTGATTTTAACATGGCAACTGTTTTTTTTTGTTTTGGGTAAAATAAAAATATTGTTATATATTTTATATATAATAGGCCTATATAATATCCAGTCATCACTGTAATAAAAAAAAAAGTCCCATCGCTGTGTGGGCATGAATTGAGTGCATGCGTACATTTTTTTTGCCCTGTTTTTGGAGACCTCCACGAAGCTGAGTTTATAACTCGAACACTAACCAAGGGGTCTAAGAGACATGACAAAAAGGAAAAGCTTCTACTTATTCTGTAAAGGGAAAATGCAAATGTTTTTCTACGAGAAACTCACTCCGAGATTAAGGATACTTTATTTTGGTCTAAACAATGGGGAGATGCTTTCTTCAGCCATGGCACTTCAAGATCAGCAGGGGTTGCCATCCTCCTAAAAAACTTAAGAGGTGTCCGCGGTGGCGTAGCGGTCTAAGCATCGGCTTGGTGTCGATGCAGTTGCCCACTGGGGACTGGGGTTCGCGCCCCGGTCTCGTCAGATCCGACTATGGCCGGACTCGATGAAGCAGCAATCATTGGCAACGCTGTCTTCGGGAGGGGGGCGGAGTCGGCTTGTGTTCGTCATGTGAATGCGTCTCTGTGTGTGTCGGAAAAACAGTGGTTCGGCTTGGATTCGCCTTGTCACGAAAGTGGGGAGGCGCTTTCCTTCGAGACTGCCGGCCGGAGAGATGCAGTTGGCGAACGCATGCAATACGAGGGTGGGTGTTTGAATTAAAATAGGGATCAATTGGCCACTAAATTGGGAAAAAAAGGGAAAAATCAGAAATAAATTAAATTAAAAAAAAAATTAAAAAAAAACTTAAGAGGTCAGGTTATATCCCACAAGGCAGATGAATATGGCCACTGGTTGATTCTTACCCTAAACATAGACGAATTGAAATTCATCCTGATTAATGTTTATGGCTACAACAATAGCACAACAAACAAGACTATTTGATCAAATAAGCTTACAATTAGACAACTTAAAATGATCATACTCAACTGATAATATTATAGTTAGAGGGGATCTGAATTTAGTCCAGGATGTTTTCTTTGATAAATATCCTCTTAGACATTCTGCAAGTCACCCTAATTCCATATTTTCTAACTTTTGCAATGAACAAAATCTGATTGATGCATGGCGATATTTAAATCCAGGAATATTTAGATACTCATGATTCAGCCTAAATTCAAATTTAAAATCTAGAATTGACTATTGGTTAATTGCAAGCCACTTGCTGTGCTATGATATCAACTCTGATATCTCGGCTTCTCCATTTACTGATGACAGCATTATTTCTCTACATGTTAAACCTAAAAACAGGAGTACGTATTCTCACAAATATTGGAAATTTAACTCCAGTCTAAATAAAAATTCTGATTACTGTAGAAGAATTAAACTATTGATTCAAGAGATCCTAAACTCTGAAGAACTAACGCCTGTCAAGAAATGGGAGTTCCTGAAATATAAAATACGCCAACTCACCATCTCATTCAGTAAAAAAATTAAAAAAGATCTTGAAAGAAAAGAACTAGATATAAACAGCTTAATGTTTACCGCAATAAACCTAATCCCACTGAAGACGATAAACAGAACATATTAAACCTTCAACCCAATTTGGATGAAATCTACACTCAGAAAGCAAAAGGAGCCTTTATTAGGTCTAGAGCTAAATGGATAGAGGGTGAAAAAAACTCAGCATATTTCTGTAACCTTGAAAAAAGAAGGCAAGAAAAAAATAACATTAAATCCTTGATAACTGATGATATAGAAACCACAGATGAAAAATTAATCTCCTCGGAACTCCTTAAATTCTATAGCCAGCTTTATAGCTCTACATTTTCTAATGAGGATTGTCACGCATTTTTAAAGGATATAGCAAGTTATACTCCCAAAATTGAAGATGGTTTCAAACAAACTTGCGATCATCAAATAACAATTGCAGAACTTGATGCAGTTACTAGTCGCTTGTCTTTAAATAAAGCCCCTGGGCCAGACGGCCTCACAGGTGACTTCTACAGACATTTCTGGGACGATATTAGAGAACTACTACATCAAGTTTTCATGGAAATATTTGAAACTTGCACAGGTTCCCCGTCGGGGTCGCCCTCCTTCCAGGACCCTGGCAATGTCTTCACAGGTTCAGCATTCTGCTTCTCAGCCGGCATTGGACTGTGTTTCACCTACTGTTTCGGCTGAGGGACGGCGCAGCCGTTATGGCAGGCTGCTTAGGCCTCCAGTGAGAAACTGATTTTCTTTCCAGGAGTCACTTCTGGGTGTTCGGGGGGAGGCTGTGTGGCGGACACTAGGGGCTATGCCTCTCACCCAGCAGGGCTGTGAGCTGGGGCCGTGGTTTACGTTCCCGGGCTCTCTGGTGTAAGGTTGTTCCTGTTTCAGTTTGGTTTTGGAGCTGAGGAATAAAGTTCAAACTCGCCTTCGTCGCCTGTGTTTTTCCTCATCCTGCCATAATATAACCATACACATGTACTTAATTGCACAGAACATGGCTAACCTCAAGCTAACTGAATTACACATGAGATAAACTACACAGCAAGGCGATCTGAGTAATTAGCTAATCGTTTTAACGCTAGCCTAATACCAAATGCTAACTAGCAAATGAATTCTAACAGCAATACATTCTAACGACAACAAAGGATTAATTAGCTCACCAGTGTCATCCCTGTAGACAGCCTGCACGATGAAGCTCTCAAAACTCTCACTAGTTGGCTCTCAATTAGCACGCATCTGCAGCTCACGCCACACTCTCCATCTCTCCCGTCGTGAGCTCCTTTCATCATTTTTTTTATTCTTCTTCGTGAATGATTTGTTTCTTCTTCGTGGCGTATGCCCAACAACGGCCAAACTCAACTTCCTTCCATGTCAAAATAAAAGCCGCCGTTCATTTAGGATCTGGCAACACACCTCCCACTTGAGCTCCTGGTTACTGAACCCAAGGAGGTCACATCACTATTTCCCTAAGACTGCCGAGTCAACTCTTTGTTGCTCCTCGACTGGAAGCAGGACAGCCAGACTCCTGACGTCTCTGAGGAGAATTGTGTCAGGAATCTTGTTGGTGGGCTTCTTCCATTTCTGGTGCTCCTACTCATGGTTTTCTCATGAGCCAGTTTCTTAACGATGACTGGGTAGCTGGGAAATGTCCGGACATTGACATCTCCCACAATGCCTTTCTTGTCAGTACTATCACCCTGGTCAATTTGAACTGACCTCTCAAGGAATTCTGATCAGCTAGCCACACAACATCTCCTATAGCAAGATTCCTCGGTCTCATGTGCCATTTGCTTCTGACAACAGGTTCGGACGTGCCAACTGACACCACTTCCTCCAGAACTTGTTTATCTCAGATTGGATGGCTCTCAACCTCTTGTAGGGGTAACCCTCAAATTGGAAGTCTCCTGGGTCCCTTCTCAACCAAACCTGTCCCATCAGGAGAGAATTTGGAGTGATGTACTCCACACACTCTTCCTGGCTTTGTGCCCTTGCATCTATAGGCCTCTCGTTGGCCAGATTGGCTGCCATGTATAAAAAGGTCTGAAATTATCCCCCTGGTAAAGACAACATTACCACCCAAGTTCTACAGGGCTCTCTTCACTGTCCGAACAGCGGCCTCTGCTGCTCCTTTTCTGTGAGGTGAGTCTGCAGGATGGATTTTCCAGGACCACCTAGTGCCATGCTTGGCAGCCTCCTACTCAACTCCTGACCTTTCTCTGTGCTTCAGCAACCGGGAGAGGTCTTTAAAGGCAGACTTTGTGTTATGCTCGCGCACCAGAACCCGACCCGTGTGGCGAAACACAAGGCAGACAGACACAGGATGACTTCAAAATCCAAAAGGTGATTTTATTGTGGGAGGGGAATGTATGGTGCGAAAAGCGTTCTGTTAGTGGGATGTGTGAATAAACTATGTGTGGTGTCCCGTGGTTTGCGTGTATAACTATGTGTGAGTGTTTTTAGCCTATGTGTGGTGCGGTATGTAAATGACCAGAAGGTGTTGAAATAATGTGCGTGCACCTGGCAAGAAAGTCCAGTCCGTGATCCAAGAGGTGTTGTCCGAGGAAGTCCGGGTCCGAGATCCGGGAAGTCGAGTCCGAAAGGAGGGGTCCTGGTAGAGGGACAAGGGGAGAGATCGCAGGAGAGGTGTTGTGGTTATACCGCCCCGAGCTGCCTCCCCGGCACGTTCAAGCCACTCCCCCAGCTCGGACGTGCCGGAAACATCCGAGCGCTCGGCTCGCGCTCTGAGGAGTCGAGCGCTGCACTGCACCAGGTGTTTGCCATCATCCATCAGGCACACCTGTGGCAATCAGGCAGCCTTCTACAAGAAGCCTCCCAGAACGCCTCTCAGTGCTTCGACGTACTGAACCCTGTGGTAAAGTTCTGACAAGCCCTCCAGCGTTCCTTGCATTCTGTTTATTCCCCCAGTGTCTTATCTTCGTGTTGTGGAGTTAGAAAACAACGAGACAGGAGACGTGAGAGTAGACGTAGTCGAGGTAGTTTACTAGCTCCAACTTTGCATGTCATACGTTCTACAACGCCACTGAACTGACTGTGAACCGGAAGCGGAAGTGCATTATCTGACCCCTCGCCTCTTCCCTTAAAGGTACACCGTCCTCTTAGGTGAATGTCTCTCGATATATAGATGTGGGTCACCACAGTGTCTCTGTTTCCTCCCAAGACTCTCCCTCCGCGATTTCCACGGCTCCCCGCGTCTCCCTCGTCCCCAGCGACCTTCACGTTTCTCCCCGGACCTCTCCTGCGATCTCCCCCCTTTGTCCCTCTATCTGGACCCCTCCTTTCGGACTCGACTTCCCGGATCTCGGACCTGGACTTTCTCGGACAACCGCTCTTGGATCACGGACTGGACTTTCTCGCCAGGTGCACGCACATTTTTTCAACACCTCCTGGTCATTTACATACCGCACCACACATTGGCTAAAAACACTCACACATAGTTATACACGCAAACCACGGGACACCACACATAGTTTATTCACACATCCCACTAACAGAACGCCTTTTTTTTCACCATACATTTCCCTCCCACAATAAAACCTCCCTCTGTAGATTTTGAAGTCATCTCGTGTCTGTCTGTCTTGGGTTTCGCCACACGGGTCGGGTTCTGGTGCGCGAGCATAACAAGAGGTCCGGGGAAACACGTGAAGGTCGCTGGGGACGAGGGAGACGTGGGGAGCCGTGGAAGTCGCGGAGGGAGAGTCTTGGGAGGAAACAGAGACACGAAGATGAGACACTGGGGAATAAACAGAATGCAAGGAACGCTGGAGGGCTTGTCAGAACTTTACCGCAGGGTTCAGTACGTCGAAGCACGGAGTGGTGTTCTGGGAGACTTCTTGTAGAGGGCTGCCTGATGGATGATGGCAAACACCTGGTGCAGTGCAGCTCTCGTCTCCTCAGAGCACGAGCCGAGCGCTCGGATGTTTCCGGCACGTCCGAGCTGGGGGAGTGGCTTGAACGTGCCGGGGAGGCAGCTCGGGGCGGTGTAACCACAACACTTTGCCCCTACAAAGTTAGTGCCTGGGTCAGTCTTTGATTTCCACTCAATGATATAAACCTTTGGTAGGTAAGCAGAAATCCCTCTGCTGACAGGTCGCCAACATCAGCGTACATGGCCCTGGATGCCACGCAGCTGAATACAATTCCCCAGACTTTTAGCCTTTCTCACTTCCTCACCTCATCTTTTACGTCACAGGGCCCAAACAGGTCCATGGTGGTGAACTCAAATGGAGCTGTTGATCCTGCCCGCTCTGGTGGGAGGTCACTCATTATCTGTTGACAACACTTTGCCCTTCCTTTCTTACATGTCACACAGCCATCTACTACCTCTTTGGCTACCCTTCGACCTTTAACTACCAAGACTTTTCTTTTCATCCTTAAGAGTGTTCCTGCCACTCCCTCATGATTTGCACTGCCTCTCTAGCTAGAAATATAGATATCCGCGTTTCATGTGAGAGAATGGGAATTGCAGTTTTTTCTTCGCTGAAGAACTGGATCTTGCCTCCGCAGACAAGAAGTCCAGAATCTTTGTCTTTAAACACTACTAATCTGTTGAGTGTCGTGTCAGAGAATGTCACACCTTCCTGAGCTGCTAAACAGAGGTCTCTAAAGGCATACCCATGGTCTTTGACATTAAGCACAAGCACTCTGGGTTTTTCATTTGAGGGCAGTGCCTCCCACTTTGCCTCCATTGTGGCCTGGCTCTTCAGGCTCAACCACTTGTTAGCGGCTCGCCACACCGAAGCAACAACTCCAACCAGCCTAGACAAAGTGCTGAACGTCTTCACATCAAGAAGGTTTTTGAAAATTAAGCAGGTACATGTTAGCTCAGCAAAGGCACATCCAACCTCATTCCTACGTCAGTTTCAGGTGTGTCTGAGCAGAGAATTGGTTGAGTAGGTTAGCAACGTTTTCAATCTTCGATTCTACAACCTTGGGGTTCTCCCGAGGGATGGCCCCTAGGCCTCTCTTTACCTGAGCTCTTGTTACCACTGCTGAAAATGCCTTCCTTTGCAGTTTGTTGACGCTGTCCTTTGCATTAGCCAAAGCCTCTCCAGCAGACTTTACTGGCCATTTTTCCAACAGCAATCTCAAGAACTTCGGTCCACTCTGCCAAGCAGTATCCTTTTAAAGATCTTTTGGGGTAGCCCCCCTTGTGATGATACCGAAACATTAGCATTGCCTGGGATCCACCACCAGTCTTCAGCTGGCCCAGCCTTTTGAGTCTCTCCAACTCTGTTGGCAAAGAATGTCTGTTACCCATAGCTATCTCATTGAAGGGCTCTCAATACAGTTTGGCTGTCAACCAGGTGGACCCAGGACTCAATCTTCATCCAGCCATGCCTCTCTACACACTTTCTGAGCCTGGCTGCAAAGACTGCACCACAGATCTCAGCCTTGACTGCATCTCCTTTGTGGTCCAGTGGTGTCAGCTTGGCCTTAGATCCCACTAATCTGATCTCTACACATTGGTCTGTTTCCCACCTAAAGTACATTACAGCACCGTAGGACTTGTCATTCTGATCTGAGAAGGTAATAGCCTAAGGTTTTCCCTTCCAGACAAGTGGTGTAAGGCTCCTACGGAACTTGATTTATCCCAGCTGTGCATAGTCCTGGAACAGCTTCATCGCTTCCTCCCTAAGGCCTTCAGAGAGCGGTTTGTCCCAGGTGTCTTGGGCTAGATTTCCACTCCCTGTTTCCCAAAATGCCTTTCTGATGAGGATAGAACCCTTCTGCTTAACAGTTGTGACCAGACCTGGATCATAGAGTCAGCAACCTGGCTCAGTAGTTCTCTTCTGGTCAGAGGATTAGGTGCTCCTGATCTCACCTCTTCCATCAAAAGGTCCTGGCCTGTTCGCATCTTCCCCCTCCTCTTTGAGAAGTTGATTGAGGTCATCATGTAGTTGCAGCGTATTCTCATGAAACGGTTCGTGTAATATCGCACGAAAAGTTATGCAACATTTTTTTGTGGATAATCATACGAATGTCCCACGACACGAGCGATTCAGAGCGCCTGCGCAATCTTCTGCAGTGCAGAATTTTTTCAGTGTGTCCACATGGCAAAAAAATGGTAGAACAGAGAATACGGGTAGCGTGGTGGTCTATTGCGTTGCATACCAACACGGAGATCGCGGCACGAATCCACGTGTTACCTCCGGCTTGGTTAGGGTTGTTTTGAATTGAAAGATGAATGGTGTATTTACCGTCGCTAGAAATGTTATTAAACCGCATTTTAATGGCCAAACTATCTTAAAATGTTGCATTTTCCACTGAGAATAAAAGAAACGTCCGCCATTTTTTTCCACGACAGCCACCCCCTAGGTCACGTGATCACACCCTGGCCCACGATTACGTGGGTTACATACGAATTTTAGTGCATAACTTTTCGTACAAAATGACACGAACCGTTTCATGAGAATACGTTGCTTTAAGTTGAGTGCTTCACAATCTGTACTGCATGGCAGGTCGGTTTTCTGCCTCAATGAATTTACCAACCACTGTTCTGCCGACGAGATTATAGAGTATAGATTATGACTAATTGATTACTTAATTGATTATGACTAATGACTATTGCAAACTGTTCTCTTCTCTCACATCTTTTCTCTCTCTCTGAATGATGTCTTCTCCTTTCTCTTTTTCTGTGTGTCAATGTTGTCATGTGAGTCTCCCTTGTGTGCACGTGCAGTCGGTTCTCCTCCCAGGTCTCTGTGGTGATGGTGGTCGCCACTTGGACGCTGCCTGCCATTCCCCTCATTACTTTTCCTTTTTTTTAATCCATATATATATATATATATATATATATATATATATATATATATATATATATATATTTTTTTTTTTTTTTTACATGATGATGCTGGTCGCGTGGCTTGGTTGTGGACTGTTCCGATGGCGTCTGGACACCTGCTTGGCATCCTGCGCATCATATTCTTCATAAATTTTAGTCCATTATTATTGTGTTATCCTATTTCAATGTTGTATTGTGTAAATTGCATAAGCACAACATCCATTGTACGTTGTACGTCTTGGGAGAGAAATCCCTCCTCTGTTGCTCTCCCTAAGGTTTCTTCCTATTTTTTCTCCCTGTTAAAGGTTTTTTTTGTTATGGAGTTGTTCCTTATTCGATGAGAGGGTGTAAGGACAGAATATTTTGTTGCTGTTAAGCCCACTGAGGCAAATTTGTCATTTGTGATATTGGACTATACAAATACAATTGATTTGATTTGATTTACACTGCTGAACGACTTCTATCGTGCCCACCCTGACGCTCCTGGGAGGTCGCCCAGTGTCTTTCGTCGGTAGGCTGCTGTTGTTCAGCCCCCTGCTCAGCCCTCTGGCTCTACCATGAGGTCACGAAGCATATCTCCATCATCTGTCTCTGAAAGACCAGGAGCGTCTGCGCGCGCTCTTTGAGCGTCGCGCAGACACAATCTACAACAACACACCTGTCAACAATTTACAACTACCACACCTGCGAGTGATCAGCTCATCACCAATCTACAAGACCCCAGCCAATCCATTGTGTCATCGCCAGAACGTGCCTAAGCGACAGTCAGTAATGTTGTGTAGCCTACATATTTTACTCATGCCTCCTAGTCTAACTGTCAACTCAAAATGTCCTTCGTGTCTTCTGGTGCCCTGTTTAATCCTGTTTTCCCGGTCTCCTCAAGAACCCATCGAGCTCTGCCCTCTCCCATGGACCCTAACCTCTCACTTGGAACTCCCGGCTTTTGGTTTTGGACCTCTAAAGGACATACTCTTCTATCTTGGATCACGGACCACGGACACCTTTGCTTGCACGCACATTTCAAACATTGGACACGCCATTTACCTACCACACCACACGTAGAGCAAATACTTACACATAAGCCTAGACACACAACCCGATGGTCATCATGTATACCTATTTAGACACACATCCACAAACAAGACGAGCAACGTACCATATACACAACACACTTTATTATTGTGTTTTTCCTTGTTTTGTTAATAAATCCGCCCTCTCGGCGGTTGAAGATTCCGCAGCCTCTGAACTGCCTATTTTGGTTCTGCTCCAGTGGAAACACCTCGCCGTTCGACACTTCCATACCCTGCTGAAGGCCCGCCATTTCTTGGCGTTTGTGGACGACAAACCACTTACGTTCGCCATGGCCAAGGTGGCTGAGCCTTGGTCCGCCCGCCAGCAACGACAGCTCTCCTACATCTCGGCGTTCACCACGGACGTAGAGCATGTTGCTGGCAAAACCAACCTCATCACCCACTGCCTCTCCCAGCCCATTACGGGGGCCGTCGACTTGGGTCTTGACTATGTCTGCATGGCAGCTGACCAGGCCGCCGAGCCGGGCGCGCAGGCTTTCAGGACGGCTGTCACATGGCTGCAGTTAGAGGACATGGCTTTTGAACGATGCTGGCATCAGCTCCTGTGCGATATCTCCCACCCTGGCAAAAAGCCATTTCAAAGACTAGTGGCTGCCAAGTTCATCTGGAACGGGCTCAAGAAAGACACGAGAAACTGGGCTGACACCTGCATGGAGTGTCAGCCCTCTAAAGTGCACCGCCACACCAGAGCTCCCCTGGCACAGTTCTCAGTGCCCGAAAGGAGGTTTGACCATGTAAATGTGGACCTAGTGGGCCCTCTCTACCCTCCTCCCACGGTTTTACTTACCTCCTCGCCATGGTGGACACGACCACTCGATGGCCAGAAGACGTTCCACTGTCATTGATGATGTCCACCAATGTAGGCCGAGTGTTCATTGGGACCTGGATCGCCCGGTTCGGCACCCCATCTGATCTCTCCTCGGACCGGGGCTTACAGTGTGCATCTGAGCTCTGGAACATAGTCACAGAGAGCATAGGGGTGAAGCTTCACCGCACCACCGCGTACCTCCCGTAGGCCAATGGGTTGTGCGAGCAGTTTCATTGCTCTATGATGGCCGCTCTTTGGGCCAGCTTGAAGAATAGCAGCTGGGTCGACAGGCTCCCGTGGGTCATGCTGGGCCTCAGGACCGCCCTTAAGGAGGACCTCCAGTCCTCGTCCGCTGAACTGGTTTAAAGAAAGCCCAGGGACCCAGCAGATTTCGTCCCCAACACCAACAGCTCCCTGGTCGGCAGCCCATCAACGGACCATCCTCGTGGATAACGCCAGAGCTTTCTCACCGGTCCCCACTTCTCAACACGGCCTCCCACAGTCTCATATCCCTGCAAGTCTGCAGTCGGCAGAATATGTTTTCATCCACTACGACACCCACCATGGAACCCTGCAGCCTCCCTACGACGGGCCGTTTCGCATCCTGGAGACGGGAAACAATCACAGCACATTTCAGTAGATCACCTCAAACTGGCTCATCTGGACTGGGACCTAGCTGTTGGACTTGTCCAGCCCCCATGGCGGGGGCGTCCTCTTGCCATGTCCCCACACCCCCTAAAGTTCCTCCACCACCCGCCCTACCCTCTCTCCGCACCTGTTCGGCGAAGCTGTTGCGGCCGAGCCATCCGCCCCCCTCCACGTTGACTTTTTCTATTATGGTGAATTTTTTTTTGGGGGGGGGGCGTATGTAGCGGACTATATAGGCACAATTCACCATAATTGGTAGACACGGGCCCTTTAAGAAAGGGTTCCTGTGTTGAGAGGGAGGATGGTTGGAGCAGAGCCATGTTGCTGAGATGGTGATTTTGTACGGAAGAATAAAAGACACACGCGTGCATGTAACATTATAATGTCCCTTTCAGAACCTACACAATTAGAAAAATATAGTAGTATTGGCCCTTTAAGAAAGTGCACATTTGGAAAATAAGAGCATTGTCTCTTTAAGAAACTTCACAATAAGAAAAATCCCATTATGAATCAATATCAATGGCTTTTGTCATCTTAAACTACACAAAGAAAACACATTGGAAATTGTTGCCATACATGAAATGTGTGCTCTCAAATGTAGAAGTAAATCTTTATTTTTGTATTAACACAGGCAAACTTCACGAGTACATACAGGTACTGTGTGACGGACAATGATAACAGCCAATGAAATGCGCCGAGATTGGCATGCGGTCTGTGCGTATATAACAGTGCATCTATCAATAAAGTTCCTCTTGCTACGTTTGATCCTGGTTAAGAACAGAACTGACCAACAAACCTCAGTCTGTTAGGTTAGGTGACCACACCTCCTCCACCGTGACCCTCAGCATAGGTGCCCCTCAAGGCTGTGTTTTGAGCCCCCTCCTTTTCCCTCTCTTTACCGACGACTGCCTGCCAACTCACCCTTCAAATGTTATCGTTAAGTTTGCAGATGACACCATAATCTTTGGCCGTATCACCAACAATGATGAGACGGCCTACAGGGATGAGATTCAGCACCTCACATCACGGTGCACTGCCAACAATCTTGTCGTCAATGTGCAGAAGACGAAGGAGCTGATTGTGGACTTCAGGAGGTCTAAAAGCTGCAGCCACTCCCCCATACACATCAATGGGGTGGAAGTGGGGCGTGTTTCCAGCTTTAAATTCCTTGGAGTCCATACTTTCCTGGACATTAAACACCCAGGCCCTTGTGAAAAAGGCCCGAAAATGCCTGTATTTCCTGAGGAGGCCGAGGAGCACCTGTCTATCCCCCAAAATTCTCACCAACTTCTACCACTGCACCATAGAGAGCATCCTGACCAGCTGCATCTCAGTGTGGTACGGCATCTGCACCTCAGTAGAATAGAAAGCTCTGCAACGGGTCATCAAGGCGGCCCAGCATATCACCGGTACCCAGCTCCCAGCCATAAAATACATGTATCACAAACGCTGCCTTCGAAGGGGTCTTAGCATCAGCAGAGATCCCACCCATCCCAACCACGGACTGCTCTCCCCCCTGTGCTCTGGGAGGCAGGAGCCTCAGAGCCCGCACTACCAGGCTCAAAAACAGCTTCTTTCCACAAGCTGTTGCCCACCTTAACCTGGCCACCCACTGAATGTCTGTAGATATTTTTAAATATTTTGTACTCTTGCTCTTTTTTAACTTAACCCAGCCACTGAGGATGCACAAGCCAGTGCATCCTTAGTGCCGGTCGCAAGCCCAGACAAATGGGGAGGGTTGTGTCAGGAAGGGCATCCGGCGTAAAATCTTTGCCAAATCAAATATGCGGATCATAAATAAGACTTACATACCGGATCGGTCGAGGCCCGGGTTACCAACGACCGCCACCGGTACTGTTAACCAGCAGGGTGTCGGTGGAATCTATGCTACTGTTGGGCGAAGGAGAAGGAGAGGGGGAAAGCATGTCCAGAGGCAGCTAGAGAGGAGGAAGGGTAGGCATGTGGAGGTGAGAGTTGGAACTTTGAATGTTGGCACTATGACTGGTAAAGGGAGAGAGCTGGCTGACATGATGGAAAGAAGAAAGGTAGGCATACTGTGTGTGCAAGAGACCAGGTGGAAGGGGAGTAAGACCAGGAGTATTGGAGGTGGGTTCAAACTCTTCTACCATGGTGTGAATGGGAGGAGTAATGGAGTAGGGGTCATTCTGAAGGAAGAGTATGTCAAGAGCGTGCTGGAGGTGAAGAGAGTGTCAGACAGAGTGATGAGTATGAAGCTGGAAATTGAAGGTTTATTGCTGAATGTTATCAGCACATATGCCCCACAAGTTGGGTGTGAGATGGATGAAAAAGAAGAATTCTGGAGTGAGTTGGACGACATGGTGGAGAGGGTACCCAAGGAGGAGAGAGTGGTGATTGGAGCGGACTTCAATAGACATGTTGGTGAAGGGAACAGAGGTGATGAGGAGGTGATGGGAAGGTATGGAGTCAAGAAGAGAAATGTGGAAGGACAGATGGTGGTCGATTTTGCGAAAAGGATGGAAATGGCTGTGGTGAATACATATTTCAAGAAGAGGGAGGAACACAGGGTGACATACAAGAGTGGAGGAAAGTACACACAGGTGGACTATATCTTATGTAGAAGGCGCCATCTAAAAGGGATTGGAGACTGCAAGGTGGTGACAGGGGAGAACGTAGCTAGGCAGCATCGGATGGTGGTCTGTAGGATGACTTTGGAGACCAAGAAGAGGAAGCGAGTGAAGACACAGCCGAAGATCAAATGGTGGAAGTTGAAGAGGGAAGACTGTTGTGTGGAGTTCAGGCAGGAGTTAAGACAGGCACTGGATGGTAGTGAAGAGTTGCCAGATGGCTGGACAACCACTGCAGAAATAGTGAGGGAGACAGCTAGGACGGTACTTGGTGTGTCATCAGGACAGAGGAAGGAAGACAAGGAGACTTGGTGGTGGAATGAGGAAGTACAGCAAATTATACAGAGGAAAAGGTTGGCAAAGAAGAAGTGGGATAGTAAGAGAGATGAAGAAAGTAGACAGGAGTACAAGGAGATGCAGCGTAAAGCAAAGAGAGGGGTGGCAAAGGCAAAGGAAAAGGCGTATGGTGAGTTGTATGACAGATTAGACACTAAGGAAGGAGAAAAGGACTTGTACCGATTGGCTAGACAGAGGGACCAAGCTGCAAAGGATGTGCAGCAAGTTAGGGCGATCAAGGATAGAGATGGAAATGTGCTGACAAGCGAGGAGAGTGTGCTAAGAAGGTGGAAGGAATACTTTGAGGGGCTGATGAATGAAGAAAATGAGAGAGAGAGAAGGTTGGATGATGTAGGGATAGTGAATCAGGAAGTTCAGCGGATTAGCAAGGAGGAAGTGAGGGCAGCTATGAAGAGGATGAAGAATGGAAAGGCAGTTGGTCCCGATGACATACCTGTGGAGGCATGGAGATGTTTAGGAGAGATGGCAGTGGAATTTTTAACTAGATTGTTTAACACAATCCTGGAAAGTGAGAGGATGCCTGAGGAGTGGAGAAGAAGCATACTGGTACCGATTTTCAAGAACAAGGGCGATGTGCAGAACTGTAACAACTACAGAGGTATAAAGTTGATCAGCCACAGCATGAAGATTTGGGAAAGAGTAATAGAAGCTAGGTTAAGAGGAGAGGTGACGATCAGCGAGCAGCAGTATGGTTTCATGCCACGAAAGAGCACCACAGATGCGATGTTTGCTTTGAGAATGTTGATTGAGAAGTATAGAGAAGGCCAGAAAGAGTTGCATTGTGTCTTTGTAGATTTAGAGAAAGCTTATGACAGAGTGCCGAGAGAGGAGGTGTGGTATTGTATGAGGAAGTCAGGAGTTGCAGAGAAGTATGTAGGAGTGGTGCAGGATACGTATGAGGGAAGTGTGACAATGGTGAGGTGTGCGGTTGGAATGACAGATGGGTTCAAGGTGGAGGTGGGATTACATCAAGGATCGGCTCTGAGCCCTTTCTTGTTTGCAATGGTGATGGACAGGTTGACGGACAAGATCAGGCAGGAGTCTCCATGGACGATGATGTTTGCGGATGACATTGTGATCTGTAGCGAGAGTAGGGTGCAGGTTGAGGAGAGCCTGGAGAGGTGGAGGTATGCACTGGAGAGAAGAGGAATGAAAGTCAGTAGGAGCAAGACAGAATACTTATGCGTGAATGAGAGAGAGGACAGTGGAATGGTCAGGATGCAAGGAGTGGAGGTGACAAAGGCATTTGAGTTTAAATACTTGGGGTCAACTGTCCAAAGTAACGGGGAGTGCAGTAGAGAGGTGAAAAAGAGAGTGCAGGCAGGTTGGAGTGGTTGGAGAAGTGTGTCAGGAGTGATTTGCGACAGAAGGGTATCAGCAAGAGTTAAAGGGAAAGTTTACAAGATGGTTGTGAGACCAGCTATGTTATATGGTTTGGAGACAGTGGCACTGACGAAAAGACAGGAGGCGGAGCTGGAGGTGGCAGAGTTGAAGATGCTAAGATTTTCACTGGGAGTAACGAAGAGGGACAGGATTAGGAACGATTATATTAGAGGGACCGCTCAGGTTGGACGGTTTGGAGACAAAGCAAGAGAGGCAAGATTGAGATGGCTTGGACATGTGTGGAGGAGAGATGCTGAGTATATTGGGAGAAGGATGCTGAATATGGAGCTGCCAGGGAAGAGGAGAAGAGGAAGGCCAAAGAGGAGGTTTATGGATGTGGTGAGGGAAGACATGCAGGTGGCTGGTGTGACAGAGGAAGACGCAGAAGACAGGAAGAAATGGAAACGGATGATCCGCTGTGGCGACCCCTAACGGGAGCAGCCGAAAGTAGTAGTAGTAGTAGATGTTCAATCGAAGGCTTTGTAAAAATCTGAAAAAAGAAAAAAAAGAATAAAAGCTTTTGAATGTACTGAATCTGCATAGTCCAATAAATAACTCTGATATTATTGCTAATATGCCAGCCTTTAATAAAACCGGACTGTATTTCAGCAACAATATGATTAAGCCATGTCTTTAGTCTGTTCGCATAAGACAAGGCCACCATTTTTTGATCAATAGTTAGAAGAGTAATAGGCCGCCAATTGTCTATTAACAAAGTATCTTTATCCGGTTTTTGGATAAGGGAAATAATGCCTTGTTTAATAGTTGTGCTTATCTCTCTCAGACTGATACATTCTTTGTACACACTAAATAATGTGTTTTGAACGAGGTACCAAAAAACAACATACAATTCAACTGAAAGACCATCAATACCTGGCGATTTTCCCTTTTTCATTGAGAAAAGAGCTGTTTTAGTTTCATTTACTGTCAGGGAATCACAGAGTATTTTACAGCCCTCATCAATAGCAGAAATATGTTTTCTTATCTTACTGATAAAACTGTCACAGGAACAGTCAATTAATTCAGACGTATACAGGTTCCCATAAAAGGAAGAGACAAAGCTGGAAATTAATTTTGGGTCTGTACTCTGAGTTCCATTAATATTAAGAGCAACTAGTGACTTTCTTTTGCCATTTAGTTTTTCAAGAGGAAATAGTAAGTAGCTACAGTTTTTCTCCCCGTCCTGTATTTGGCTCTGGATCTTATAAATGCACCCTTGGCCAAATCCAGATAAATTTGATCTATTTTTAGTTGAATCAATTCTAGTTCCTCTTCATATGAGGACATTTATTCTGTTTAATAAATGTTTTACTTTTAAGGGCTTTTAACTGTTTATCTCTCTTTATAGCAACACCTCTAATCATGTACTTAAAATACTCCCATTTTTTAATATTCACAATTTGTGTTATCAATAAATATTTCATTAACTAACTTTTTAACACCGTCAGGGGCTGTCTTTAAGAAGGGCGCTGTTGAGTTTCCAGTTGCCTCTTCATTTTGGAGTATCCTGTAGGCCAGGGATTCCCAAACTTTTCCATGCCAAGGAACCCTTAATAGCCGTAGCCTTTGGCTGGGCCCCCCTATTGCGACATGGCTTAAAAAAATTAAATTACACTGTAAAATATAAAAAAATCAAACATACAGCTTCTTAATATTTCCTTATTTTTATGAATGCAATATTAACTTAATTTACATTTCAAATAATTACTCAGTTGTATTATCTTCAATATTCTTTCTTTTATTAACCAAAAATGCATTGTCATTTGTGCTTTACATCAACAGTTCTTTCTTTTAGTATTTTTTTCTTTCTTATTATTCATTTACTTTCCCCAAATTACTATTCAATATTTCTTTCTTTTTTATTGTAAACATTGGACACGTCCGTGCTCAAGTGCAAAATACTGGCTGGCTGTCACCTCTTCCAAAAGCTGAACGGACACGTCCTGAGCCATGTCACCTATCCGCCGACTCACGGAATTGTCGGAGAGTGGTACCGTGTTGATTTTGCTAGCGGCATCCTCGCCAAGCAATTCTCTGACAATATCCTGGTAGAATCAATTCTTCTCCAATTGTGTGCGGTTTCTTAGCACGGGCAACGTGGAGGCCAAAAAGGATGTCTTCAGTGCCCGTTTAGAAACCGTAGCTTCATGCCCGAAAGTAGCCGACTGCCTGGCCAGATGTTGTTCTTTTCGTTTGAAATATTCTACTGATTTGTCGGCCTCTGACGGGTACTTTTGCCTCAAGTGTCGTTCAAGTTTAGACGGCTTCAAACACTCATTCGAGAGGGTCTCGAGGCAGAGAACACATTTCATGTTCATTTTTACTTGCGGATGTTAATGCTTGGTCGTATCTTCGCGTTTTAGTTGGCCAGGAGTTCCGTGTTCGTGCATTTTTTGAGCTGCTGCCTCCAGTCTGCTCGTTGCTGTCAGTCGTCTGACGTTTTTCTCTTCAAAAACGTCTCCATTATTTTAAGCTAGCACCAGCTAACTAGCTAAATTCCACGGCCACAGAAAAAAGCTAACGTTAGCTCGCTAGCGCAAGCAGCAGTCGTAAACTAACTTGTGATTTGATTAACACGCTCGGCAGTTAGCCACTAAATGTAATGTTTTGACTGACAGGCAGATGATTAGTTATTTATTGGCTGCGATTGAAAGAAGGGCGTGGCAAAGACCTCATTTCAGTATAGAAGGATTTATAACAATTGATATTTTATTTCAAACCGGCACAATCACTGTAAAATATTGTGACGTGGTTAAATAATGGACTTCTTAGACACCCTTTCAGAGTTAACAAATAAGCTTTTAATGACCGCAAGTCAAACAAGTCAGAACAGACACAAGTTTGTATGGGTCTTCGCTCTCCCTTTTCCGGCTACCGAAGCAACCCCATCTACCTGCCTACTCTTTACCCTCATGGTGGGAAGCAGCATGTTATCTAATCTAGCTTCTCTCATAACGTCCCCATTACCTTCCACCACATCACCGCTATCTGTAACAGATATGTCCGTTTTTAACATGTTCCATATCCCACAACATAACCAAAACATCGACCGCTCAGTTGCATTGTGGGTGATATGTGAATGAACCTCGGGGCAGAACACTAGTAGAATTCGCCACACTGCCCCCTTCTTTGAAAGACCAACGTCCCGTTGGCCTAACCCAAATCCCATGTGGATGGGTCCATCCACCATGAGGGTTTCTTCCGCCGAGCACCTCTCCCATCCCGGGCTGCGTCTTGTCGCGGGCTGCTGATAGATGACGGGGGCGGCTCTGCATTCGCTGGGTCTGAGCGCCCACCTTCGACGTCACCGCTGTTTCTATTCGCGGCCAGGGGGGTTGGCTCTGATCCAACAGTGTCCTTACCCCCTTCCTGGACCCCGGTAGCCTGGTCTACATAGGAGGAGGAATCTGGCACCCCACCTCCTCCCACCGCACTTTCAGTCCCAGCTGGGTCACTTTCTCGGCTTCAGTAAGGTGCGAGGCGATCTTGGTGAAGGATGACTATCCGAGGGCAGCTGTGGAGCTTCACTCTATAGGTAACCTCTGAGATCCTCTTGAGGACGAGGCAGGGCCCTTCCCAGTTGCTGTCCAGCTTTGGGGACCGTCCCTTCTTTCGCCGTGGGTTATACACCCATACGTTGTCCCCCTGCTGGTATGCTTTGCGGTGGCAACGTACATCATAGGCTCTCTTCTGCCTTTCCCCTGCAGAGGCCATATTCTTTCGAGCCAGCTGATGAGTAGCCTCCATCCGGTCCTGTAGTGCGTCTACATAGTCCTGGCCTGGCGGCCCTCGTACTGGTGGGTTTGGCGGTTTGCCAAAGACCAGATCCACAGGCGTCCGTAGTTCCCTACCAAACATTAGTGCGGCTGGGGTGCACCCCGTGGACTCCTGAATAGCTGACCGGTATGCCATGAGTACCAGGGGCAGATGGCGGTCCCAATCCTTTTGATGCCTTGCCGTGAGCATGGCTAGTTGTGTGACCAAGGTCCGATTGAACCGCTCAACCAGGCCATCACATCTCCCCAAACGCCTGGGATTCAAAATTGCGTCCCTGGTCCCGGGTGAACATCCCCTCAATGAGGCAGTCTACCACCGTGGCTGTAGATTGGTCAGGGATGGCATAGGCCTCGGGCCACTTGGTAAAATAATCCATCACTGTGAGAATGTAACGATTACCATCTTCTGTCACGGGGAATGGCCCAACCACATCCACCCCAACTCTTTCCATGGGCGCCCCCCCCCCTGTATTGCTGCAGGGGGGCATGGGATTGCCCCACTGGCCCCTTCTTTGCATTGCAGGTGTTGCAGTTACGGCAGAACCGCTCCACGTCTCGCCGGCACCTCCCCCAGTAGAATCTTTCCTGCAGCTGCCACAGAGTTTTGGTAATGCCGAAGTGTCCCACTCCAGGGGGGCCATGTACTGTGCTTAACACTTCTTGTTGTAGTGCGTGGGGAACAACTAGTTGCCAGGTACTGCCTCCCCTCCTTGGCTCTTCCCACACGCGATAGAGGCAGCCCTCATGAAGCATGAGCGAATTCCACTGTCCCAGCAATGCCTCGGTGGTGGGGGAGTGGGGACCTGCCATCTCTCTACTTGGGACCTCTTTATGTGCTAGCCAACGTATCACAGGGCTCAGGTGGCTATCCCGACGTTGGAGTTCCCCTATCTTGGTTGGTGACATCTCCTCCAGTGGTGCACTTGGGACCACAAGTGTCCGCACTGTAACCCGATTCACCCGTTGCTGTTCTCGAGTCTCCATCCGGCTACAATGGCGGCAGGCCTGATCCGAACAGGGGCGTCTGGAGAGAGCATCAGCATTGTTATGTCGGCTGCCTCTTCGGTGCTCCGTGGTGAAGGTAAATCCCTGCAAGGTCTCTATCCATCTGGCTACCTGCCCTTCTGGTTCTTTGAAGCTAAGCAGCCAGCGGAGTGATGCATGGTCCGTCCTCAGTAGGAAGTCCTTCCCATACAGGTAAGGCTTAAAATGCCTTACGGCTTGTACTACTGCCAGGAGTTCTCTCCGAGTCACACAGTAGTTCCTTTCTTCCTTACTCAAGGCTCTACTGTAATAGGCCACCACTCTTTCCCCTTCCCCACTGGGCTGCGGCAGGACTGCTCCCACACCTACATCACTGGCGTCAGTGTCAAGTATGAATGGCCGCTGCCTATCTGGGAGGGCTAGCACTGGTGCTTGGATCAATGCTTTCCGGAGTATCTGAAAGGAGCTCTCACATGCTTCAGTCCAGTGAAACCGTCGTCCCTTCTCGGTGAGCTGGTGGAGCGGACGGGCTTTGTCTGCAAAGGCGTGCACGAACCGACGGTAATATGATGCCAGTCCCAGAAAACTCCTCACCTCCTTTCCTGAGGTGGGCGTTGGCCAATCTCTGACTGCAGTGATCTTGTCATTGTCTGTGGACACACCTCCGGGCCCCACCACATGTCCAAGGAACCTTGTCTCTCGCTGCAGTAGATTGCATTTCCTCGGATTGAGTCGTAGGTTGGCTGCCTTGATGCGTTCGAGCACCAGTCGGAGGTTGGAGAGGGCCTCAGTAAACGTAGCTGCATGCACCAGGAGGTCATCCAGGTACACCACGCAGGCAGAGCGAGGGATGGGGCCAAGGACACGCTCCATGAGGCGTTCAAATGTGGCCGGGCTATTACATAAGCCAAATGGCATGACTGTGAACTGCCAGAGTCCTCGGCCAATGGTGAACGCAGTCTTTGCCCGGGATTCTTGGGCCATCTCTACCTGCCAGTACCCACTTCTTAAATCCAGGGAGCTGAAACATTGGGAACCCGCCACACAGTCCAGAGCTTCGTCGATGCGGGGGAGTGGGTACGAGTCTTTCCGGGTCAGGTTGTTTAGTCGCCGATAGTCCACACAAAATCGGAGGGAACCATCCTTCTTGGTAACCAGCACGGCAGGGGACGCCAACGGGCTATCGGAGGGTTCAATGATCCCTGCAGCTGCCATCTCCTGGATCTTTGCTTCTACCTCTTGAAATTTTATCAGAGGGAGACGGCGAGCTCTCTGGCGGACTAGGTCCGCATTACCGGTGTCAATGTGGTGCTGTACAAGATTGGTGCGGCCACACTCCAGATCACTCGAAGCGAATAGGTGTCTGTTCTCTATCAGCAGGTTCTGTACCTGCTCCCCCTCTTCTTGGCTCAAGTCTCCATGCACTTTTGGGCCAGTTCTTCCAGTGCAGAGGCCGTTTCTGGTGATGTACCTTCCCATGGCCCTGAAGCCAAGCACAAGATCTGTGGTCCACCTTTATTGCCCCCCGGATTGCTGCGTACGGTAATGGCATTCAGCACTTGGTTGCCCACCTCCAGCTGTGGACCGGCCGCCCGTACCACTGCACCAATGGCTCTCAAGGCATCCAGTCCAAGGATACAGCTCTCTCGTATGTCTGCTAGCCAAAAGTCTTGCTGTACCTCCATTTCTCCCATCTTAAGGGTCAGTTTACTTCTACCCTCCATTCTAGCACACTGACCTGTAACTGTCTCCATCTTTACTTCTGTCGGCATCCACTGTACTTCTTCTCCTAGGACCCCTGGTCTCACCAAGCTGATGGTGGATCCGGTGTCGACCAGGGCAACGCAGGTATTGCCATTCAGCTGACAGGAGACATGGAGGCTGAAGCCAGCGCCAATCCGTCCAACGACTCTGGGATTATTTCTCCGGGGGGAGGTTGTGTGGGCCGGCCAGTCCCCCTCTAGGCCGACCCTTGGTCGTTTCCCGGTTCAGAAGAGGCGGCGACTTGGGTGACAGGCCTCCGTACTCGTTGGTAAAAACGTCTGTTTGTCTTCTGACACTGCCTTCTTTGGTGTCCTGGTTTCCCACAGCCCCAGCACAGAAATGTCTCTGCTTGTCGTGTTGCCTGGACGGATGTGCGTGGCTCCCCTTCACTTTCCTGCAGTGCCCGCACATGATGGTGGAGTGTTGGGGCCGCTCCTTTTTCCGCCATAATGGCCTCCACCTCCTCTGCCCTATGCAGCGCCTCTTCAATGGTGAGTGGCTTTGCCAGCCGCACCTGTTGCCTGAGGTGAGGTGGCTGTAAAGCCCGTAGGAAGGAATCCAGGGCCAGGCATTGGATTGGGGTATATTAGGATACGCACGGCTCACCAGGCGTTGAATGTCAGCCACCAGGTTACCCAACTTCTCCTGGCCTTGTCTCTGTCTTGAATGGAGTTGATCCCGGAGGCTAATCAGCGATTGGGTGTTGCCAAACCGGCGACCCAGGGCAGTGGTTAGCGCCCCCAGTGATATCTATCCAGCCGCCAGGTCTAGGAGTGCCTGCCTTGCTTCTCCCTCCAGGGCTGCGGCTAGGTTGACTACTTGTTGATTTTCTGTCCATCTCATAACCCTAGCAATCAGGTTGAACTGAGCAAGGAATCCTTCCCAGCTGGAGCTCCCGTCGTAGCGCCCCAACTTTACCGAAGGAGTGTTTGGGCTTGGCCAGGGGTCGGTACAGTTGGTGAGTCTTGTTCTGGAACCATATCTGCAAGGTGTGTTCCACTCTCCAGTAGTGACAAATGGGGCAGTGTGTAACTTGGGTTGAAGTTCCCTCTCAGTAGATCGTGTCCAGCTTGCTGCTGCTGCTTCCCCCTGGTGACATACTCTCCAGTCGTGCCCAACTTGCTCCTGATGGCCGCCCCTGGTGGCTCTCTCTCCACGGATCATGTCCAACTTGCTTCTGGTGGCTTCCCCATGGCTTGAAGCGCCGGCTGTTTTTCGTCGCACAGTCGGGGCAGGCCTCGGCGGGGACTCCTCATCGGACTCGCTCTGAAAGAGAAGAATTTTTCCATATCCTTGGGACTCCGCCCCTCGGACATTACCCAGCGCGTCTACCGCACTCAGGGGTGGGCACGGGTCTCCCCCTTCCTGAGGCCGCACTGCGCTACTCCCATCTGGCAGACAGAGCGGACCTCTGATCTCCTTTTCGAGAGCAGCGATTTCCATACGCTCACCGGCCGACTTTCGGTTACGCTCTTTGGCCAACATTTGCGGTCTAAAGAAGTCCATCCCATTTCTGACACCAATGTAGCGAATTCGGGGGACAACGCAACCACAGGAACTGCCGCGGCCGGGAAGCGAACCTGTATCGCCCGCACCGCAGGATACATCGTTAACCGCTCGACTAAAGGGTCAGACCCGCGAGCCAGCGGCCAGCGTGTCTTCTTATCCATGCACGTTACACTACCCCCCTCCTTCGGGAAGCGCGTCCCCGCGCTTGAACATATCAGCTCCTTCACGCCTCAGGGCGCATACTCTTCCGATGGCCTTACGGTCGCTCTATCCCACTTTTGACACCAATCTGACGTGGTTAAATAATGGACTTCTTAGACACCCTTTCAGAGTTAACAAGTAAGCTTTTAATGACCGCAAGTCAAACAAGTCAGAACAGACACAAGTTTGTATGGGTCTTCGCTCTCCTTTTTCCGGCCACCGAAGCAACCCCATCTACCTGCCTACTCTTTACCCTCATGGTGGGAAGCAGCATGTTATCTAATCTAGCTTCTCTCATAACGTCCCCATTACCTTCCACCACATCGCCGCTATCTGTAACAGATATGTCCGTTTTTAACATGTTCCATATCCCACAACATAAGCAAAACATCGACCGCTCAGTTGCATTGTGGGTAATATGTGAATGAACCTCGGGGCAGAACACTAGTAGAATTCGCCACAATATGTTTAAATGGATTTATCTAATAAAATTGCTTCATTTTGT